>NC_086447.1:677475514-677708014 GCF_028390025.1 Pseudophryne corroboree
GAGCATAAGAGGACATTGTCCAAAAAGACTTTGTCTCAACTCTCCCAAAAATGTGAAGAGTTACAAATACTTCTTGCCGAACGTGTTGAGAGGAGTCTCAGATGGGCCAATCAAATGTTTTACGATAAGGGTAATAAAGCACATACCTTGCTAGCCCGTAGACTTGGAGCTAAACGGGCTTCACAGTCCATCTCTGTGATCAAAGGTCCCTCCGGTGCTCTGCTTTATAACCCTAAATATATTAATGGTGCATTTACTCATTATTATAAAGCTCTATATAATTTGTCTGCCCCGTCTGAAACAGAATATCATGTTCAGGGTATTCAACAATATCTGGACTCTTGTACGCTTCCCAGTATCTCTGAATCAATGGCCCGGACCATGGATGCGGATATCACAGAAGAAGAACTTGCCTCGGGCCTTAAGTCTCAGAAACCGTCTAAGGCCCCTGGCCCTGACAGTCTTCCTATGTCCTACTATAAATCGTTTGTGCAACTACTTTCTCCCCAGTTGATCCGTTTGTTCAGTTCCATTCTACATGGTGCCTCCTTCCATCCTGACTCTACTGTCTCTAGAATTATTGTTATTCCCAAACCTGGGAAGGACCCCTCTCTTTGCACTAGCTATCGTCCCATTTCCCTGATCAACACAGATCTTAAACTATTCGCAAGATCTTGGCCACTAGGTTGAATGTAGTTTTATCTTCTTTAATTCACCCTGACCAGGTAGGCTTCATCCCTCAGCGCCAAGCCTCAGACAATACTAGACGTGCTATAGATTTGATACATCACTCCACCACCCATAGGATTCCATCAGTGGTCTTGGCCCTGGACGCAGAAAAGGCGTTTGACTGCCTATTATGGCCTTTTATGTTTAAAACTCTAGCCTCAGTAGGTATATCAGGAAATTTCATGCAGGCTATAAAGTCCCTCTACTTGCACCCTTCTTCTACGGTGATGACCAATGGATTACATTCACCACGTTTTGCTCTGGGAAATGGGACGAGACAGGGGTGCCCCCTATCCCCTCTTATTTTTGCCATTTGCATTGAGCCATTGGCAGCTAGAATTAGAGCTAACCCTGATATTGGGGGCGTAAAGGTGGGAGATGAACAATTCAAGTTGTCTCTTTTTGCCGACGATATTCTCCTTACTTTGACTATTCCCTTAATATCGCTCCCCAACCTCCAATCGGAATTACAAATGTACGGCACCCTCTCTGGATACAAAATTAATAGCTCTAAGTTTGAAGCCATGGCTCTTTGTGTTCCCTCACAACAACTTTCTAGCTCACTACCTCTTTTCCTTTGATCTGGCGTCCTTCGGTGATTAAATACCTTGGCATTTCCATCACTAAGTCATACTCTTCTCTATACCAAGCAAACTACACCCCTATGTTTCAGACATTGGAAAAAGATGTATCGCGATGGCAGTCCCTCTTTATATCGTGGGTTGGTAGAATTAACACGATTAAAATTTATCTCCTCCCTAGACTGTTATATTTATTCCAAACTTTACCTATACCGATCCCGACTTCGGCCTTGGACTCCATGCAAGACCTCTGCAATCGCTTTATCTGGGCACACGGTAAACCTCATATTCGTAGAGCCATTTTGGCTAGGTCTGCCTCTAATGGCGGACTGGGTCTGCCAATACTCCGCTCTTATTACCACGCTGCTCAGCTGAACCATATTGTGTCTTGGCACTCCGAACCCAGATGTAAACGATGGGTAGATTTGGAAAATTCTATGTTGCAGATGGGTCGAGTGGATGACATACTTTGGTTACCCAGACCACTTAGACCAGCCTCGGCCTGTGAGACTCCGACCATACAATTTACTCTTAAGATATGGGATAAACTTCATCCTTCACTGGACCTAGCTCCCTTTCCCTCACCTATGTCCCCTATCTGGAATCATCCCCGGTTCCCCCCGGGATCGAATAGACATATGGCATCTTATTGGCGAAGTCTACACATTACTAGATTTAAACACGTAAAAGCTCAATTTGCTCCATCTTCATTTACTGACCTCCAAGCTATTCACCCAATCCCCACCTCTCGCCATTTTCAATATAATCAAATTATGAGCTTCGTCAATTCACAACTCCCCTCTAGTAAACTTCGGATGCTGACCCACTTTGAACGCATCTGCTCTCATTCAGTCGGCCACAAAAGTAATATATCTGTTCTCTATCATTCCGTCCTGGCTCCAGACCCTCCAGAATGAGATCCTTATGAACTGGCTTGGGAGTTAGATCTCCCGTCCAATTTTGACAACGAGGATTGGTCCACTATCAGGACTAGAAATGCTACAGCCTCCATCAGTGTAACTATCAGGGAGACATGTTATAAAGTATATACCCAGTGGTATTTGACACCCTCCAGACTTCACGTTATCTTTCCATTGATCTCGAATCACTGCTGGAGGAACTGCGGGGAGATCGGTACATTCCCTCATGTATGGTGGTTTTGCCCCAATAATTCAGATATTTTGGGAACAAGTGTGGGCGCTCCTTTCACAGGTTTTGGAATCTCCAGTTTCAGGTAACATGGCCATTGCATTGTTATGGGCTCCGACCCCATTGCTTAGCAAGCATCAAGACAAACTTGTAACTCATGTATGTAATGCAGCTAAATCCCTTATAGCCAAGTCCTCAGTGGTGCCTCCAACTACTGCCCTTTTGAATCATATCCATTTTGTTGCCTCAATGGAATATATCACGAGTTTACAAAATAACACGGTAACGTCCTTTCACAAAATGTGGTCCCCCTGGTTCCTTTTTCGCTCTTCCCCCCTCCCTGGCCTCAGCTGATATCCCTATGTTTTTGGATACTTTATCCTGTACGCCCATGAGATGTTGTCTTCTTTTGTGGTCTCTCTCTTTTTGTATGTTTTGTTGGTTTATCTACTAGCAGATTATTCTATTGATATTTTGCTGGATGTTCTATGTTTCTGTGTACTTTGTGTTGCTTTCTGATATTGCAATGCCTATATTTTACAGTACACTTGTTGTATTGCTTATTTGTTTCTTTCTAAAATAAAATAAAAATATTGTTTTAAAAATGAAGTGGAGGTATTGCTCATAGAAGCCAATAGAAACCATTCACATTCTAAATATTATTTTCTAGATGGACGATATAAGTGAATTTCATTGGCTCCTATGGGTACCACATCCACTTCTCCTTTCTAAATATTGGGAAATCTACCCCAGATTAGCTACACATTGACCATCTGTCAAAATGTGTTCAGTATAGTTACACCGATCACTACAGATTGAAGTTTAAAACATAAGCTTTTGAGTATAAAATGCACAATTAAACTATACAGCAAAACATACATATCCACTGTGAATACAAGCTTGTTTCTAAAATATAATAAAAATATAAATTATTTTTTTTACTACAAGATAATGTAGTATTGCATTTGCTTGTGGATTGATATGAGCTGGGGAGCCTGGCTTGCTAAAGACTATACAACTAGTTAGCCTTGCTTGCTAAAGACTATACAACTGGGTAGCCTTGATTACTGAAAACTATACAACTGGGTAGCCTTGATTCCTAAAGACTATACAGACTGTACAGACTATAATATAAAGAATATACTGTGGTAAATCTAAAGGTAAAGAAGATTGACATGTGATATACTCTACATTGATAAACTCTATATTGGTTTTTATTATAGATGTGCGCCTGACCATTTTTGCTGGTTTAGTTTTGGCTCTAATTCGTCGTCCTTTTTTTTTTATATTGACAAAAAAAAGCTAAAGTCACATACTGTAATTTGGGCCTTTTTTGTTCATAGAGTATTATTAACCTCAATAACATTAATTTCCACCTATTCTCACTCAATTTTAAACACCTCACAGCTCACAATATTGTTTTCATCCAGTTTAGGTTAAAAGGCTGCACCAAGCTAGCAGGCTGAGTAAGCTAAGTAACAGTGAGGTGAGGCCTAGCAACAAAAAGACGATAAAATAAGAATTAAAAAAAGATTGATTGATTAATGAATTATGATAGGCAACTGTATGGTCCACGTTATCTATATTGATGAATTCAACATAAACAAGTTGTACAATTAATAAGAATAATTATTTTTTACTTTTTTGCAAATGACAACTCACAGCAGCGAATCTTCCCACTTAGATTTATTATGTCAACAATAAAAGAATATTTTCAAAAAAAGATTAATTGATTGATTGACTAATTGTGGTTGGCATTGGTAACTGTATGGTTCACTAGGGTGGACACTGATGTGAATGAACTTTTCTCTTTGAGGCCTAGCAGCATAAAGACAAATGAAGAATCAAAAATAGATTGCTTGATTGTGGTAGGCACTGGCATATGTATGGTCCATATTCTCAATGTGGTGAGGCATAGTGGCAAAAAGACAATAAAAGAATAAGACAATCACCAATGCCCCCCAAAATGCAGCCCCTAGTGAAAATAATGCTATAACCAATAAAAATATCTATGCAAAAAAGACCATCCCTAGTCCCCCCTTAAATTACAGACCATTTTGATAAGAAAAGTGGTGCAAAATGGAATTGTCCTTGGGACCTCCCACCCATCTGTATGTTTGATATTAAAAAGGACATGCACAGTTTAATAAACCAGGCACTTCAGTGACAGGAACTGACACTTTTGTGACTGAAGTACTTGGATTGCTTGGGCACCCACTTTTTTAATTTGTTTTAACTTTTTTATAAACTGTTTTCACAAATGACACTGTGGAGTCACACCGCTTATGTGAACGTAGTGGGGTATAGCCTGCAAAGTCACTGTACTTGTATGTTATAGATACACAGTAGTCACAGTACCTGTATGTTATGGATACACAGTAGTCACAGTACTTATAAGTTATGGATACACAGTGTTGTACGGCCTGCAAAGTTAATGTACGTGTATGTTATGGATACATAGTAGTCACAGTACTTATATATGGATACACAGTAGTCACAGTACTTGTCTGTTATGAATACACAGTGGGGTATGGCCTGCAAAGTCACAGTACTTGTATGTTATGGATACATGGTGTGGTACAGCATAAAAGAAAAACAAAAATTAACTTTTTTTGCCTTTTTCAACTTTTTTCAGTTTTTTACTTTTCTTGGCTTTTTAAAAGTTTTTTAAAACTTTTATTAAAAAAAGTTTTTCTTTTTTTAAATTCTTTTAACTTTTTTTAACACTGGAGCAGATGGACACTGAACAGGTGCACCATCAGCACTGGATCGGATGGACACTGGACTGGTATGCCAGCAGCACTAGAGTGGATGGACACTGGATAGGTGCATTGGCAGCAATGGAGCAGATGGACACTGGATAGGTGCATTGGCAGCAATGGAGCAGATGGACACTGGACAGGTGTGTTGGTAGCACCGGAGCGGATGGACACTGGACAGCCACTTAATGAACACAGCACAGTCACTTTAGATGGACTCAGGCAGCATGGACATTTGTATATGGAGTCTGGACACAGCACAGCCACTTGTATGGATGGACACAGTACCGCCACTTGTCTGGAGTTTGGACACAGCACAGACACTCATCTGGACAAAGGGGGTAATTCAGAGTTGATCGCAGCAGCAAATTTGTTAGCAGTTGGGCAAAACCACGTGCACTGCAGGTGTGGCAGATATAACATTTGCAGAGAGAGTTAGATTTGGGTGGGTTATTTTGCTTCTGTGCAGGGTAAATACTGGCTGCTTTATTTATACACTGCAATTTAGATTTCAGTTTGAACACACCCCACCCAAATCTAACTCTCTCTGTACATGTTATATATGCACAGTGCACATGGTTTTGCCCAACTGCTAACAAATTTGCTGCTGCGATCAACTCTGAATTAGGCCCAAAGTACAGCCACTTGTATGGAGTCTGGACACAGCCTGGACACAGTACAGCCACTTGAACCAGCAGAGTACACTGCAGCACACAGAAGCGTGCCTGAGAACAAAGTGAAATGTCACTGAGTCACCACTACGGATCCCTTATATAGAATCCAAAACCCACAATAATCCGGAGCTGGGATGAGGACGTTTTGCATTGATTTGGAATTTATGTTTAATGTCTTTACAAAGTGCACACTCAAGAGCCTGTCATCCATTTTTTCTCTTTATATTTGTTAATATATTTCCTTCAAACTAAGATTGTTCCATAAAGTCTTTTAACATATCATATGTCACAGTTATATTTAGCATTGGATTTAGTGTTTCAGGGGTGTTGAGTCTTGTTCTTAAATAAGTTTTAGAAACCTAAGGGGCATTTGGATTTACAGATACATAACATCTTCTTTTGACACCAGGTAAAAGTGCTGCCATTTCATAGCTCATGTCATAAGATTTTTTTGTGTATTGTTAACACCAATCACAAAATGCCATGGCTAACCATATGGTTTGCTAATGAATCCTTCTTTATACAGGACAGTGGTTCTCAAACTGTGTACTGTGGCACCCTGGGGTGCCTCGGGACACTTGCAGAGGTGCCTTGGGTTGGTGATAGAGAACCAATTAAAATTATTTATGGTCAATGTAATAGACAAAACCAGTGCTGGTGGCTGCCATACATAAACTATGTAGACAAACAGAAGCAAATCTTGTCCCACACCACATAATGTAACCTAAGTATGACATATAAACACAATTTAGATTTCAGTTTGAACACACCCTACCCAAATCTAACTCTCTCTGTACATGTTATATCTGCCCCCCCTGCAGTGCACATGGTTTTGCCCAACTGCTAACAAATGTGCTGCTGCGATCAACTCTGAATTAGGCCCTCTGAATTAGTTTAATATATTTTTTTACATTTCCCAATAAGAAACTTTGGCCCTGGTGTGCCATGAAGAACGTTCTGATACTCTAGGGCGCCGTGATTCAAAAAAGTTTGGGAACCACTGATATAGGAGGTTGTGGTCACAAGAATAGTTTACACCAAGTGACAGATGTTGGCAACACTAACTGATTAAACATTTTGATTTCATTTTAAACTATTCATTTGGCAAAACTGTATCAGTGGTCTGAGCAGTGGTACTTGTCAGTCACTTGCAGAAAACAATCCACAAGCTGAATAACAGAGAAGTGCAAATGATTGACAACTACGGTACAGTAAAAATACTGAACCAGCACTTACTATGTTAAATTAGAGACTTCTGAAGATGGGTGGTATGTTATAAAACAAGACAATTTATTAAAATAGATAATTACAAAATCTAGCAGAAAATATCAGTGTCATATATGTGCAACAAACAATTCTGTATTCAGTAGCCACTGGAAAGTTCATATTATTTCCACTATTGGGTTTTAGGACGTATTCTAATAATATCTGTTAGTGTCTATATACAGCAAATAATGAACAGTTTTACCGAATTTAGGAAATCCTCAACAATCTCTGAGTATACTATGTCAGATGCTGTTGCTATGGGAAACATCCACACAGTGACAGCAGCTGCTAGTTAGAAGCCAAGTTGCAGAATAATCCCCAGATATCTCTCAGTAAAGTCTGTCAGATGTTGTTTCTGTGGGGAACCTCCACAGGTTTTTTGCAGCTGGGAAAATAGGCTCCAATAGAGCAAAAGGTTCATCCAGCTTGTATTCAAATAGTGAGTGTTAAAATCCAAGTGGCATTTATGCATTTATGCCACTTGGATTTTAACACCCACTGTTTGGATACAAGCTGGACCAACCTTTTGCTCTATTGGAGCCCATTTTCCCAGTTGCCAAAAACCTGTGGCGGTTACCCACAACATCTGACAGACTTTACTGAGAGATAGTTGGGGATTTCCTACATTCTGTAAAATGGTTTCTCATTTGCTGCATATGGACACTAAGAGATATTATTATAATAGGTCCTAAAACCCAAAAGTGGAAATAATACATACTTTCCAGTGGCTATTAGATACAGAATTGTTTGTTGCACATATTTGACATTAATATTTTATGCTATAAATTATAAATACTTATTATGTTTTAATAAATTGTTGTTTTATAAACTACTATCCATCATCAGAAGTCTCTAATTTAACACAGAAAGTGCTAGTTCATACATTTTTATAGATTTCCTATCACTAGGGGCTGACAAACCCCATACCAGCTGCTATTGACAGCGCACCCCCCACCTGTGTTTTTGTTCACTACAGTATCGTCCCTTTCACCACTAATGCTGCGCTGAGCAATTCATTTTTCATAAAATTTAAAAGTGGTCATTGTGCTCCCTAAAAATTATCATCCGACCTTAGGGCCTGGTATACTCTTGCACATTATACAAAAGAGTAAGCCTAGGTACACACTATACAATTATCTGTCAGATAATCTGCCAGATTTAGCTGGTTGGAATGAAAATTTGGTAATGGATGAGAGCAAATGGCAATCGACAATTTGCTCCCAAAAACTACAAAATGGACAAAAACAGTCATTCATCCAAGTTGGCTAAATTTGTGTTTAACCAATTTTTATGAACGACAGGTTTTGTTAGTTTTCTAGTGTTTGGGAGCAAATGGTAGATTAACATTTGCTCTCACCCATTACAAATTTTTCATTCCAACCAGCTAGATCTGGCAGATTATCTGCCAGATAGTTGTATAGTGTGTACCTAGCTTTCCTCTATAAACATGCATGCGTAATTTTTTAATGCACTCCAGTTGAATAAGATAGTTCTCAAAACCCTTGTTTACTATGTTATTAAATATAAAAATATATATATTTTTGCTTCACCAGTCTTGTCCAAATAAAAAAAAATCCCTACACAAATGTTTCCTACTGTACCTGCTCACTATAAATGATCAAATTTTGGAATACAAGGGACTCAAATACATGGTTAGACAATCACAAGCTTTCCCCCATTCTGGCCACTTGTGACTAGTTGGGGAGGGAAGCTATGTGAACATAATTATTTTGGGCTGGTCATTCGTAGTGAGCAGGGGTATATTTTGTCAGGGGATTTTTGGAGTTTTGGGGTTCTGCTCCATTCAGACTGAAACAGATCAAGAAAGAGAAATATTTTATTTATATTAATGACAGTTTTTAGAAAAACTATTGTTCAGTTTATCTTTAATAAAATAATATAACTTTTTTCTGTTTTTGAATATTGGGAAGGAGTCTTGGGGGGTCCCAGACCAACATACTATACTGGCACCAATATTGTGACACATTTACCCTCATAAACCTCGCAGAGTAGATCAGGAAAAACCAATGTTCTTTTCAGCTAGGTAGAACACTGTTTTTTGCCTCCGTCCTCCCCATCATTTCACCAACTCTGCACTAATCAGCCTGTTGATAGCAGAGGAATCCTACACTCCCTGTTTAAGTGAAAACTAGCCTGAGCTAGAAAACAGTAGGACTAGTTGATGGTTTGATGGGGTGAGGGTAATGCTGCTTATATTTTTAATAATTAATACATTATAAAAAAATACACTTTATGTAGAAGAGATTGTGGCAAGTTCAGATGCAGAGGTTGTGCTTGGTGCATTTAATCTAGTAAATGTACTAACAAGCTGAGGTTTGAAGGCTATAGCTCTCAGTGATGTTCAAACAATTGTATGAACCAATGTGTACTATACTATCTTTTTCATTCACAGGTAAGTATGAGCTTTGTCCTAGTATCAATCTTAGGAGCAATTAGCATAGAGGGGTTATCTTACATAGTTCAGCATATAGTATCTTGAGTGAATATCTCCACCAATTTTCCAGTATCAAATAGCATGCAATTTATTAGCACATCCCAAAGTCCATAAGGCTGAACCATTGTCAAGATAGATAAAAAGATAGATAGATGCTTAACACATATTTTCTCATTATTCCCAAATGGGAACACTTTATTAATAGAAATTCTTTCTTATTGTTCATCAGTTCTGTTGATTCTTGATACCGCTTTCCTTGAACTCTTCATTGTTTAGACTCGTGGAAAACCATTGAATTGTATTTGAATGTTTGTTCATGTAGCCTTAGTCAAGTGTACAAAAAATTATGAAAGCTTCTTGTCCTGGTGTTCCAAAATAGGGAAAAAAAAGGATACCACCCTGTTCGACCCTAGTGTTCCCATTTGGGAACAATGTTTTTTAGCGAAATGGCTTTCGATATCAAATATTTTTTTTGTTTTATATCTCATATATATAACAAAAACGTCATTTTAAAATACTTTTTTTAAAAGACAGGTTTGAAATAAATAAACTCAGGCAAAAGTGGGTTAATGCATTCCATTTTGGAACTCTTTCAAAATAAGTCATGTGAATCTTTCTAAATACTGTATAAGAAATATTTTATATAAGATATATATTTTAATATCACATGCCAAACATACTGTAGTGATACATTTTACAGAATGTTGTACATTTATTCATGTCATACATGTATGTATCAAAAATTATTTATATTTGTACCTAATTCTTGATCTTGTCTATGTCCACAGGTCAGTCTTGACTCCAGAGTACGGGAGGTGATCAACAGAAATTTGTTGGATCCAACCCCTCATATGTACGAAGATGCTCAACTTCAGATTTACACATTGATGCACAGAGACTCATTCCCAAGATTTTTAAACTCACAAGTATATAAAACACTTTTAGAGAGTACAGAAGGTTCTACCATTGACTCTTAGCTGAAAAAGTTAGTGAAATATAGTTTTTTTGGTCTCAACAGAACAAATATGTAGTTTAATAACATCAGACGCTGAGTTCCTGGAGAACTCTGGTCGTGCACTACTCAGGCTACTGTGAAGAATAAACAAAAAAAATTGCTTTGTGTCTTCATTTCCCCAAGGTCTTTCATGCTTGAGTTTGAGAAATAAACAACACTGGAATTGCCACGTTTGTTTTATACACAGTTCACTTGAGTGTAGAAAATAATGACCTATTTGTGGGACTATGAACAAACAAATTGTTTTAGCTCATACTGCATGTGTAAAGATACAAAAATTACCTTTTATTCACCAGTCACGTTGCAATATACAAGCAATTACATTAAATATGTACTTAGCACTATTTTATGTGGAACACAGTGTTACATAAGAAAAAAAAAAAGAAAAAAAGAGTACGGATCTTCATGTGGACTGTGTTTCCTTTGCTGATTTTTATGTATTGATAATACTATTATAAACGTTTAAAAGTATTTTTTTCAGTGATGTAAGATATGGGATATTCTGAAGAAAATACTGTACATGATAAAGTAAGAGATAGAAGTTGGATTGTTCACAGATTTACACTGCCAAATTGTGGCTTTCTATTTTTGTTACAGAGTTTGCAATGTCAAAAAAGCACAAACCATTTAAAGGATATATGTCTGGATGACCAAACATTTGAGCTGACATTGTTTATTGTTGTTATAAGAAATTTCATAATTATGTACATTTTAGATGTCATATACATAAAATGATTTAATAAAACTGGTCTGCCAGTTTTAACAGTGTTGTCTAGCATAATGTATTTCAGCAAAAAAAGTAAATAACAATGAAATTGATACTTTAATATTTTCAAAATCAAATATAATAAAAAAGTTTACCTATATTTAGCACTTGGAAACATTTGATTACACATCTGTTTAAATTCATATTACTGTGTGCAAAAATGCTTAGAGTACTTAGCTTAAGTTAAACAATTTATCTTTAGAAAGCTACATACATTAAAATGTAAATCTCTTAGTTTCTAAACTTATTGCACCTCTTCTAGAAACATTATAAGCTGCAGTGATCAGCCACGAAACCAAACTTTTATTATTTAAATATAATGAGAGGCAAAAAAACAGCATATTTGCTTGTGCTGTCTGAGTAATAGTTTACTACTGTTTGCTTGACATAGTTTTATATATACACAAAAAATACATATACACATATACACACACACTGCAAACATTTCTGTTTTGACATACAGTTTAATTTTTCAACAATAGTCAAAATAAATTACATTTAAGACATTAATTGCATGAAAACTAAGTGTTTAACATATTTGTTAATTACTTACTACCTCTTTTTTTATTTAAGGTTTTTAGTTTTTTTGTCTATTTATGCAGTTTTAGTAACTTTTACTTGAAGCATTGCAATTTTTATTTGCATCATTTCACATATATGACATTTACCATAGATTATTTTACATTTTAATCTTGTACAGAAATCAGGAGAAATGGATTTAAAGGGCTATTATATGCTCTCTATGCAAATATTTTACTTATGTTGATATTTGAATAATGTAGAGTTTAAAGAAACAATAAATTAAAAATAGATGAAGAATTCATTCTGTTTACACTGAGGCTACTGAATATTCAGAATTTAATGTTCAGCACTTTCAAAATATTATTATTTATAAAGTTGTAGATAAATAAAAAATACGTATTTATTACAATAATTTCTTTAGTAAAAAATGTTTTGACTTAAAATGTTAGTGTGCTATTCAATATTATATTCCTATTGATTTTGCCTACTTGCCATATGAATAATGATGTAATTATTCTATGTTAAAATATATATGTACGTAGCAAAAAATGATTTTTTTAAAGAGGGTAAAACATATAAACTTTCCAAGAAACTGGTTTAACTTACTACAGCTACTATGCTGCAGGAAGACCATTTTGTTCTACAATAAATTGTATTTACTGTGATGTTCTATTTTTTGGTGTCATAGATGTTATGGTGCTTGATGCGCAATAACACAGTATGGATTTAAAATCTGTATCGACATTAGAAAATAAGTACAGGAGATTAAGGCAGACTTTCTACAAATCTGTGAGTAGTTGTTCAAAAGCCTTTGTTTACACTACTAAACTTTAGATTTCAGAATTGAAAAACAAGATCTTTTTTTTAAGTGAGAAAAATAGTTCTGTGCCATTTTATAGGATAACAAGGTAGACTTGCTAGTCTCCCATTTCCAAGTAATGGAAGTTAAAAAAAAAAATCCAGGGTGTGAGCTATCCGTTTAATTTTCCATTTCTTTTTGGTAAAATAACGAATAGTGTTAGTAAGATTTGCTTGATAATATAGGTGTCCCAACACTTTTTAAAGAGCTTTGAATGCATGATAATTGTATTTATTAAAAGGCATTTATTATTACTGCTGAGAAAAATAAATCTGCATGGGTTGTGCTAGTGCCACCAGATTTTTCTTAACTGGTTATGAAAATGAACATGTGTTATGTAGCTGTGTCCAACCTTGGAATATTTAGAAACAAGGCAAATCTTTTTAAATACATATATTAAAGGTGCATTCAGACTTATTTGTTTGGATAATTTTTACACCAACTACTCTATTATGATTCTGATCATTAATGTATTTGTACATTCATAGAGTAAACAAAGTGGATCATTAATTCTTTTTACATCCACCTTCAGGGACAATTGCAGGGTTTGTAAAGGGGATTTCCATGTCAACAAAGTGGCCACTGATAGCCTGTAAGAGCATGGCTATCAATTTAGACAGTGCTAAACCATCGTTTAACCCTGTCCCATCCCCATAAAATGCACTGGGAATTTGTGCACAACTATTAAGTACAGATAAGTGAGCAGAACATTACTGTAGCAAGGCATAGCTTTTGACTGTCCCTCCAGTTGGCAGAAAGTCCCAACTGCATCCAAAATCAGAACTGCTTTATCAGACTCAAGACAGTTGGCAGATTTTCATGCTCTCTCTTACCTGTTCTTGCAACTGACACTACTTTTTGTTTATTTCTAGAGCTCAGCAGCAGTTAGTCTGGATGTTGGAAAGTTGGGGGTCCTGTTTGGAAAAACGATAGATTCATAAAATGTGTAAAGTCTATCAATGTGTGAAACTTTTAAACCTCCCTCTCCCTAACCATTTATAACATTAAATCAGAAGCACTCACATTTAATAATTGGATTTCCTACCCTTCAACAGATCTGAAATTAAAACTTCTTCCCCAACTAGCCCTGACATTAAACTAATAGTATTCATAATTGACTACATGGACCTATTTTACCCTAACTAAATCCACTTTTATTTAATCATATTCACATTTAATATATAGTTATCTTCCCCCTAAAGCCTAGTCACACATTCAATTAGTATCCCAGAAACTACCCTGACACTAAATGACTAGTTGTAGTGATAAACTTATTTTCCCTATTAAATTAATATGCCATCATCCCAACAGTAGACTAAAAGTTTCCACTTACCATTAAATGACTAGCACCACCCTCATTCTATGATGAAATGAAGAGCTCGTGCCCCCACCTACATTACATTAAGTGTCACCAATCTCCCTCACATTACATTAAAACCTCATTCCTTCTACTTCCACATTTATTTAAAAAGCTCTTCCTCTGAAGCACTAAATGCCTTTATTCCTTCAAAATGACATTAACAGCCCCTCCAAAACACTTAATCTAAAAGCCCTTCCCCATATACTAAGCTATTTCCTCTTAGAGTTGCAAGAAAAGTCCAGACCCTCTGCCTCCTCCAAAGCGTATATGTAAAACTCCCTTCCACCCCAATTACATTAACAGCTCCTTCCAGCTACAATTGGGTGGAGAAACACAGCTGGGCAAAGATTGTAGGATGGATAAAAACTACTGTATCTGCAGCAACAAGCTGAAAGGTGCTGGTCTTGAGTGAGGGACCAGCTACCAGATTCACAATGTGCCCCTGGAAGAAGGTGGGATTTCTAGGGGATTTTTATTATATGAAAAAATATATGAAAATTTTATATATTACAAATTAACTGTAATATTAAGCAGTTAAAGCTTTGAAATTAGCTTAAATCAAATGTTCGTATACAGGGAAAGTGTGAAGTATTCACTTGACAAATGATTCTGATTGTGTCCCAAGAGTTGATTGAAATGAAGAGTTAGATAACTTTATGGAACAGTTCTGAAAGTCATTAAATTAGATAACTAAAATCTAAAGTAGGCACAGTTTTGTCTGAGTGCACAAACTCTCATGAATGTGTAAGTTGGCATCAGTATTAAGCTGCACATAACACCAACATCTATGTCATTTAGCGATGTTTAGCAGAGGGAGTCTGGTAACTTGCAGATAAAAATGAGTAAAGTTTTGTGCTCATCAGAGTTCATGATGTAACAGGCCATTTCACAATACTATTCATAAGTTCTGCTGTAATGTCAACATTCCAGAAAATGACCATTCCATTTGTTGGGGAGAATTCAATTAGAAGTGAAAAGTTTTGACTGGTGAAAACGGGAGGTAGCCTCGGGCTTTAACGCCATTGGCTATTCAATGGCACTCCTTTTCTCGACAGCCTTGTTAATGCCCATTAAAGTAGCGTGTTAATGGACGCTAACACAGGTTAAAGAATCCGTGAAAAGTTCATGGATTCACATGTTAAAAGGGTTGTGGGACCTGTTAACCCGCTAGTTATCAGGGTTTTGGGGGTTTTTTGAGTCGTGAGGCTGGTGAAAAAAATTCCTGATAACTCCTGGCTTTGGAGGGTAATTGGATAGCCCCGGGGGATCAATTAGCCCATGGTAATCATACGCGGCAAATTGTATATGTAAACTAGGCATTCCACATTAGCAGATATAGTTTCCATTGTTTTGTGTTCTGAATAAACATTGCACCTTTTTGACAGAGAAATGTACAAAATACTGAGCCCAAATGAATATTTAGCTTATCTCTGCTTTCTGACTGGTCGCAAACCTACAATAGCTGTATAAAAGACAGTTATTGCAGAGTAAGGTGACTATATAATGATAGAAGAGATAATGCCTAGTTATGTACTTAGAAAAAATTTATGTCTGGACTCTTATGTAACTAGAAGTTCCTACACACACTTTCAATAATTTCAAGTATCCATGAAAATGAAAGTTTACTGACATTAATCAATTTTATTTTGGTTTATTTCATGGGGTTTTTTTTCAACGGATTGCACTTTTGTATATTTGTAAGTATGACTGCACCTTTGTATGATAAACATTAGCTGACCTCAATTGTGACACTAGGTATATAATATACAGAATTTTTCCATTGTGTGCCATTTTACCTTTGAACATGTTCATTAGACAAGAATTGCTCACTTATAATTAAAAACAGGGCAAAATAGTCAATCTCGGAATCAAGACCACATAATCACTACATGTATATATATATATATATATATATATATATATATATATATAGTGTATATATGGAGAGAGAGAACTATACAACACTATTATATAGTGTAGTTTTTTAAATGTTTGAATCATTAATGATGCATATAGATCTTTCTAATTCAAATAGTTATTTGTCAGCAGATGTCATTAAAAAATTTAATAATGATGAAATATTTATAAATTTACAATAAGTGTGTGTGTTCATGCCTTGCAAAATTGAGACAAACAATCTCTTTTTTTTTTAATAACTAAGCTCCGCATTCTGATGGTGCTACATGATTGCCATTTGCCTTTGCACTGTGGCTGTTATGATATCTCATTCCAATAAGGTAATTGGTTGAGGTGCCAGTTATGCCAAAAATGCTATATTGATATAACAGGACAAAAAGCTTTCAAAGTACTGTATATCAACATCCATATTGTGACAAGCAAGTTTCCAAAATAATCAAGATAAAAAATAAATGCAATTAAATGTAATTAAACAGAAAATCTGGTTGACTGATGACACCGTTAGCATACTGTATATATGAGGTCATCAGCAGACCAGAAACCCTTTTCAATCTGATTGTTTTGCCTTAACATCCAGATCAATGCAATCTAGCTCTTTGTGTGCATGCCAAAGCTGGATGGAGATCTGATTGTCAAGCAAAACTCATAAACTCATAAACCGTTTTGTATAAATAAACAGCAAAGACAAAGCAAAAAGTGGGCATACAATATTCAATATTGCTAATTTATATTTTAATAACAGATTCCCCTTCCACAATGATGCCTGCTATTTACAAATGAATCATATAAGATTGTTTCAGTTTAGCATCTGGCAATCTGGCATACTGTAGACTGTATTCTATCCTCAACCAAAAATTCATATCTGCAAACCAAATAACTTAATGATATTCTAGCAGTTTCCATTATATTTATTTGATTGCACTTTGTTTTTTAAAGTTTTCATGATGAGAATTGCTGAGGATTTTATTAAATGGAAATATGTTCTGTATTTCCCTGTACATGTATGTCTAACAATAAGTAAAGTATTTTAAACTATGTAAGTGCTTTCTGCATTAGTCTAGCCTTCTAATTTTCACTGCTAGGAAAAAAGCAGTATAACTTTAGCAAGATTTTTGTTATATTATCACAAATGGATGTACTTTGTTGCGCTGTAAAAGTGGATGTCACTATTGCTGTAAATTCAGTTAGGATGTGAAAAAGCAAAAATTATATAGAAAATCTATAAAGTTCCTATTATATTAAGTTCTAAAAATGTTATGCTTAAAACAGTTTTGCACCTTTTATAACATAATAAAGTATATTTATTTAAACTGCTCACGGTTTCAGTGTTACGGCTTTGAAAGAAATATTGATTCCAGCACATAAAAGAGGATACATTTTCCTTATTTGACAATGAATCATGTATTTAGATTTCTGCTGCAAGATGCTCACATATGTTAAATGTAGTATATTTTCAGTTAATCAGTTTTATCTTAAATTTGCAATACCCACTGGTTGTAGCCAGGGGATGTAGTCGGCATCCCGATAGTCACAATCTTGACCATCAGAATACTGGAAGTGAAATCCCGATGGGTGAAAATCCCTACAACTTGAAGTGGTAAGTACCGGGGTTAGAGTGTGGCTGCAGGATGGGGATTTAGGGCTAGGCTGTGGGGGAGGAGGGTCAGGTTAGGCTACAGGGGGAAAGGGTGGTGGGTGCTTAGGCTGTGGGAGGGGTGGGATAGGATTAGGGTTATACTCACCAAGATTGCCGACACTTTTACCATCAGTATCCTGCTGCTGGCATTCTGACCACCGGGATTTATACCATTGGGATTCCATACCCAACCCAAAGCCAGCACTTGCACATGCAATTGGTAGAAGGACTGATGGAAGATGTTGTTTTGATCTCCTGTATTCATCTTAGAGTACGTGATTAATAGGCATATTTAGGGTTTAATTATGAGTTTCATACAAGTCCATTCGCTGGATGGATTTTGTGACATTCCACACTTTAGTGCTCTTTCACTGGGCATACACAACTTCAAGCAACTATTGCCAATTCAGAGTTCTGCTGTATCTCCACTTGCAGATGAGAGGGTGTGATTGAGTACCTAAAGGGGCAACTGCATAAAGAATAAGTTTCCTGAGGGCATGTTGTGGGTGTGTAGATGGAATTGCAAGCTGTAGTAAGAGTATACACTAATCCAACTGATTTCAGGTGATTCACTTGCACCAAGGCATTGTAGATCTACTTTAATATGCACTGGTAGGGATGACGGCTACTTTCACAAGTGTATAGATAGGACACCGGATGTCACATAGTTTTGGCCAACTCTAAATACAGGTGAAGATCTACATTTATATATGAGCATTTACAGCTGAATTTCATGCAACTCTGAATCAGGCACTTGTCTATCAGTTATTTATATAGCACACATATATTCCATTGTGCTTCACAGAGAATATTTGGCCATTCGCTTCAGTCTCTGCCATAGTGGAGCTTACATACTATGGGGTAGATGTATGAAGCAGTGAAAAGAATGGAGACGTGAGCCAGTGGAGAAGTCCAGTTGCTACGTATAATTTTATAGAATGCACTTGATAAATGTTACCTCAAAGCTGATTGGTTGCAACGGCCAACTTCTCCACTGGCTCACTTCTCCACACTTTTCACTGCTTCATATATCTCCCCCTATGTTCCTTACTAATGTACATAAACACTTGGATTGATTTTTGTCAGCAGCCAATTACCCTACTAGTATATTCTTGGAGTGTGGGAGGAAATCAGAGTACCCTGAAAAAACCCAAACAAGCACTGGCAGGTTATACAAACTCTGCACAGTTAAGGTTAGTGTGGGAAGCAAACCCAAGACCTCAGTGCTGAGAGGCAGTAATGCTAACCTTGCTATTGATGCTTCTGATCAAAGGTGCATTACCTCACTGAGGTAGAACCATATACATTTAATCTCATTATTAAATTAAATGAATACATTTAATTAATGAAAGAGACACCTATCTGTAACAACATATCATTAGGCCTTTTAAATAAGCATTACAAGATGTAAAACTCAAATAAAACAACAAAGCAGGAGGATCTAGGGGTTGAAACTGAAGGTATTGAGGATCACATGTGGCCCAAAGGTCTCTTGTTGCCCATCACTATATCTGCATTTGTCTGATTACACTCGATTTTTAAAGCTGATATGATGGTCACTGTAGTTTTCAAAACAATATTAATCTTTGTGCATATTATTAAAGAAACTGCTGAAAATTGGACTAGCAAGCACATTTAAATAATATAGTAGTAATTAAGATTGGACTATCCCTTTCCAGGTGTTCTGCCAATGTTAATGTGAGAGGAAATGAAAGCGCACAATGAATAAATCATATTAATTATAGCTGCATCTTTAACCAGTTTTGGTTTGGGCAATGATATAGAGATGATTTCCTATGCTAAATATTGTTTCCTGAGATATTAACAAAAAAATAAATATATTTCCAATAAACCATCCCCACCACCACCACCTGAAAACCTTTGGTACTTTTTGAAATTGTGTAGCATTGGACTGCTTCCTTTGAAACTGGTTGGTGATATCTGATTGTGCCATCTCAGAAATGAGACATGTCCTCCAAACACCTCCTGATATGCAATCAAAGTTTAAAGTCCAAAACAGCCACTGTGTTGTGGCTGCAGTGGCTCATTTGTTTATATTCCTCTTTAAAAAGCAGTTACTCCTTTAGCCACAGTAGATGCATTTGTTAATTTTTCCCTAATCAGTCCATTTTATGGGGGAATTCAATTGTTTTGAGTGCCACTATAATGGGCACCCAATGGAGCAATTCAATTTATCAGGAAGTCCATTAATTATTGCGCTTGCTGCACCCCAAACACTGGGTTTTAGCCACCTATTGCAGCTAAACCCATCTAAAGTCCTGGGTAGGGTGCCCAAACCACTGACTTTTGCCATGCCAGGGGGCTGTGGGAATAAATGTGTCTTCCTGTGACACTCATCCCCAAATGTAGCAACAATTGAACTGCTCTTTTGTCAATTTCTATGGCAATGTTCAAGATGTCAAAACGGCTCCAACTGTAATGCTAAAATACTCACTTCATTACTTGGGTTGGTGCCTGGTGGCTGCTTTAGGATTTACACTGTCTCTCAATGAGGTTGATCCAATTCTATATCTTTAAAATATACATCTATCTGTGGGTGGTCCCATGGAAATTGTTTTGAACTTACATCTCCATCTGATTAATTGATGCTCACCTTTAAGATATATACTTCTCCCTGGGTAGTCCCAGGTCATTCCTGTAAGATTTATATCTCAATCTCTGGACAGTCCTGGTATAACCCTACTGTAGCATTTAAACCTCTCCATGTGTTGCTCCAAATAATCTGTATAGGATTTACACATCTATCTGGGAAGTCTTGGGTTATTACTTTAGTACATACTGTATACATCTCTCTGGGTTATCCAAGGTAATTTCCATTGCATATTTCTCTCTGTAGTACATGGCTTTCCTTTAGGATTTACACCTCTGTTTCTAGGTGGTCCTGGGTAATTATTTTAGGATTAACACCTCTCTCTGGGTATTATAAATAATACAGAGATATAAGAGGTTAGAATATTTCCTAGAACTACTGTAGCATTCACCTTCATCTTAAAGCTGAACACACTTTCAGGTACTCAGATGCTGTACCCCCCGGACATCAGTTTGAGTTAGGTAGACAGATCACTTAAAAGGATAGTCATAGATGTACCAGACCAATGTCATGAAAGCCAGATAATATAAGTACAACACCATATAGTGTTAAAATATTATAACTATGTTTAGGAATAAATAGCAATAACAAGTTTTTGTTAAAAAAGACAGTGTTTAATTGTCAGTAGTTCACAGTAAAATATTCAGAGTTCATATACATAAAAGATAGCTGTATGAAGTTGACAGTGACTATAACACCACAATGCTGGCTTCAGTAACCTGACATGGTTCCAAAGCATTTTAACTGACTTGATAACTTCGAATATGCAACTTTAGGAGTATGTTTAAAGTTCTAATGCCCACCCATTTAAACCTCTTTTAGTAGCATTAGAACTGTGCTGGCATACTGAAACTGGAGGAAGGCAGCTTCAGGGGAAATTTAAGGAAAAATTACTTCACAGAAAGGGTAGTGGATAAGTGGAATAGCCTCCCATCAGAGGTGGTAGAGGATAAGATGGTAGAGCAATTTAAACATGCTTGGGATAGGCATATGAATATCCTACAAAGAATTAAGGTTCATAAAGGGTTGAGATTACCTAAAGGATAAAAAAAGGGGCAGACTAGATGGGCCAAGTGGTTCTTATCTGCCGTCAAATTCTATGTTTCTATGAGCACCGTCATCAGGATGTGATACTGCTTAACTTCACAAGACACAAACACATAAAGTGACTTACCCCACTTAATTAGCTTAGAACACCAACTTAATTCCCGCAGGTGGGCTACCCAGGGCGACAGCTGGCGTGACGGGGCACACTTCAGTGATGTCATCCCGTTGTCCCAGCAACTGCTGCTGCAGGGTGCCGCTGTGTGATGTCATCCTGCTGCCATGCTTACACTCGTATAGTGGTATCAGTAACCATGGATGCTAGTGCGCCTCCCTGGTACTTACCATAATTCCGGATTCAACCACTGCCTTGTGTCCTGATGCGGCTATAAAACAACAACACAAGCATATAAACATATTAAAATTGACTTGGGCATTTGGGCTAACCCGTTGTTTTATATATATATATATATATATATATACACTGCTCAAAAAAATAAAGGGAACACTTAAACAACACAATGTAACTCCAAGTCCATCACACTTCTGTGAAATCAAACTGTCCACTTAGGAAGCAACACTGATTGACAATCAATTTCACATGCTGTTGTGCAAATGGAATAGACAACAGGAGAAAATTATAAAATTATAGGCAATTAGCAAGACACCCCCAATAAAGGAGTTGTTCTGCAGGTGGTGACCACAGACCACTTCTCAGCTCCTATGCTTTCTGGCTGATGTTTTGGTCACCTTTGAAAGCTGGCGGTGCTTTCACTCTAGTGGTAGCATGAGATGGAGTCTACAACCCACACAAGTGGCCCAGGTAGTGCAGCTCATCCAGGATGGCACATCAATGCGAGCTGTGGCAAGAAGGTTTGCTGTGTCTGTCAGCATAGTGTCCAGAGCATGGAGGCGCTACCAGGAGACAGGCCAGTACATCAGGAGACGTGGAGGAGGCCGTAAGAGGGCAACAACCCAGCAGCAGGACCGCTACCTCTGCCTTTGTGCAAGGAGGAACAGGAGGAGCACAGCCAGAGCCCTGCAAAATGACCTCCAGCAAGCCGCAAATGTGCATGTGTCTACTCAAACGATCAGAAACAGACTCCATGAGGGTGGTATGAGGGCCCGACGTCCACAGGTGGGGGTTGTGCTTACAGCCCAACACCGTGCAGGACGTTTGGCATTTGCCAGAGAACACCAAGATTGGCAAATTTGCCACTGGCGCCCTGTGCTCTTCACAGATGAAAGCAGGTTCTCACTGAGCACATGTGACAGACGTGACAGAGTCTGGAGATGCCAAGGAGAACGTTCTGCTGCCTGCAACATCCTCCAGCATGACCGGTTTGGCAGTGGGTCAGTAATGGTGTGGAGTGGCATTTCTTTGGGGGGCCACACAGCCCTCCATGTGCTCGCCAGAGGTAGCCTGACTGCCATTAGGTACTGAGATGAGATCCTCAGACCCCTTGTGAGACCATATGCTGGTGCAGTTGGCCCTTAGTTTCTCCTAATGCAAGACAATGCTAGACCTCATGTGGCTGGAGTGTTTCAGCAGTTCCTGCAAGACGAAGGCATTAATGCTGTGGACTGGCCCTCCCGTTCCCCAGACCTGAATCCAATTGAGCACATCTGGGACATCAAGTCTCGCTCCATCCACCAACGCCATGTTGCACCACAGACTGTCCAGGAGTTGGCGGATGCTTTAGTCCAGGTCTGGGAGGAGATCCCTCAGGAGACCATATGTCACCTCATCAGGAGCATGCCCAGGCATTGTAGGGAGGTCATACAGGCACGTGGAGGCCACACACACTACTGAGCCTCATTTTGACTTGTTTTAAGGACATTACATCAAAGTTGGATCAGCCTGTAGTGTGTTTTTCCACTTTAATTTTGAGTGTGACTCCAAATCCGGACCTCCATGGGTTAATAAATTTGATTTCCATTGATAATTTTTGTGTGATTTTGTTGTCAGCACATTCAACTATGTAAAGAACAAAGTATTTAATAAGAATATTTCATTCATTCAGATCTAGGATGTGTTGTTTAAGTGTTCCCTTTATTTTTTTGAGCAGTGTATATATAGTCATTTATGAAAGAGGGCACTCACCAATTTTTAAAAGGTCAAAGGTTATTTATTACCACATCATGAAGTCAGTCAACGTTTCAATCACATCCCAGTGATCTTTGTCAAGACAACAGCAGAGTACTGTAGACAGCAGGACACCAAAAGCAGCATGTCCAGCCAGCTCACCTGGTGTGATATTTATAACCCCATCAATTAGAGAACATCAGACACGCCCACATCCACTTCCTGTATGGCACCAAACGAATCAGACTTTCAATAATGCTTACTCAAAAAGCTAGACACACATAACAATGCAAAGAGCACAGAATGGTAGCTGTGATAATCATAAACAGTAAAAACAATAAGTAATAAGCAGCACAAAACGAACCAAAACACATAAACCGCCAAGCCGGAAGTATCCGTGCTTTCCAGCACCTGGAACGCACGCCGAAGGCGGAAGTGACTCGACTAGAGACGGACGTGACATCACGTCGTCATGGTGACCAGCGAATGCCACTGTGCAGACAAAGAGTAGCTTAACAGACATTGCTCATGCTTCCCAACACATGGAACGCACACTAAAGGCTAAACACACTAAACACTGCAGTGCCACTCCTAGATGGGCCAGGTGTTTGTGTCGGCCACTTGTGTCGCTTAGCTTATCCACACAGCCACCTTGGTGCGCCTCTTTTTTTCTTTGCATCATGTGCTGTTTGGGGACAATTTTTTGGAAGTGCCATCCTGCCTGACACTGCAGTGCCACTCCTAGATGGGCCAAGTGTTTATGTCGGCCACTTGTGTCGCTTAGCTTAGTCACACAGCGACCTTGGTGCGCCTCTTTTTTTCTTTGCATCGTGTGCTGTTTGGGGACAATTTTTTGGAAGTGCCATCCTGTCTTGATTGACACTGCAGTGCCACTCCTAGATGGGCCAGGTGTTTGTGTCGGCCACTTGTGTCGATTAGCTTAGTCACACAGCCACCTTGGTGCGCCTCTTTTTTTCTTTGCATCATGTGCTGTTTGGGGACAATTTTTTGGAAGTGCCATCCTGTCTTGATTGACACTGCAGTGCCACTCCTAGATGGGCCAGGTGTTTGTGTCGGACACTTGTGTCGCTTAGGTTAGTCACACAGCCACCTTGGTGCGCCTCTTTTTTTCTTTGCATCATGTGCTGTTTGGGGACAATTTTTTGGAAGTGCCATCCTGTCTTGATTGACACTGCAGTGCCACTCCTAGATGGGCCAGGTGTTTGTGTCGGCCACTTGTGTCGCTTAGCTTAGTCACACAGCCACCTTGGTGCGCCTCTTTTTTTCTTTGCATCATGTGCTGTTTGGGGACAATTTTTTGGAAGTGCCATCCTGTCTTGATTGACACTGAAGTGCCACTCCTAGATGGGCCAGGTGTTTGTGTCGGATACTTGTGTCGCTTAGCTTAGTCACACAGCCACCTTGTTGCGCCTCTTTTTTTCTTTGCATCATGTGCTGTTTGGGGACAATTTTTTGGAAGTGCCATCCTGCGACCTTGGTGCAAATTGTAGGACTAAAAATAATATTGTGAGGTGTGAGGTGTTCAGAATAGACTGGAAATGAGTGGAAATTATGGTAATCGAGGTTAATAATACTATGGGATCAAAATGACCCCCGAATTCTATGATTTAAGCTGTTTTTTAGGGGTTTTTGAAAAAAACACCCGAATCCAAAACACACCCGAATCCGACAAAAAATTTTCGGTGAGGTTTTGCCAAAACGCGTCCGAATCCAAAACACGGCCGGGGAACCGAATCCAAAACCAAAACACAAAACCCGAAAAATGTCCGGTGCACATCACTAGTTCACACTGAAATATAAATTGCAGTGTAAAAATAAAGCTGCCAGTATTTACCCTGCACAGAAACAATATAAACCACCCAAATCTAACTCTCTAATTTGCTGCTGCGATCAGGTCTGAATAAGGCCCATTGATATATGTATGGTCTTTATTTTATTTTATCAAATTTAGATTTTGTCTATCTTTCATTGTTATGCCATCTTGGATTAATATATATATATATATATATATATATATATATGTGTAGAAATGAGCTGCGGCACTCAGAGACTTTGCAGGTACAAAAAGTGTATTATAAGTCACACGCCATAACCAACGTTTTGGGGCTGGCACGCCCCTTTGTCAAGGTGAACAGCAACAGAATAAAGAAAATAATCTTACCTAAATACCCCAGAGAAGCCCGCCAAGTGATTAGCGGATTAGTGATCACTTGGCGGGCTTCTCTGGGGTATTTAGGTAAGATTATTTTCTTTATTCTATTGCTGTCCCTGCCCCAGTCTATTTTTCCCTACAACATGTACACCACACACATTCATAGACAAAGACAGAGACTGACTCATCCCATACAAAAACAAAGGTGTTGGATTTTAGGAAGGCTGATTTTGTATGGAATGGAAAATGTGTAAGCAATTCTTTGGCAGAGTGGAGGAACTTGGCAGTGCATGAGAGGTGAAAAACATTAAGAAGTGCAATATTAAAGGCAACAGACTTTGTGTTAGGAAAAACAAAAGGAAAAGGAAGCCAGTGTGGTTTGTGAAAGAAGTAACAAAAATTGTGAAAGCAAAAAAGATTGCAAGAAATGTAGCAGAGTTGGTTAGCATAATTATGAATTTTTACTTCAGCAGTCAAAAATGGAAAATATTTTTCACATTTTATTTACACACTATTATGTTACAATCTAAAATCATCATATATTTACAGTGCGGGAAAAAAGCACCACTGGCCGGACTCCCACCACGCAGGACCAAGATGAGGATGATGATGAAGCAGGTAAAGTATCATTTGAATTACAAATGATGAGGGAAAAACTGCAACAAAAACATTAATGTTTTAAATTTCCCATAGGAACATCCAGAAAACGTAAAATTTCCCAAAGGCGCCCTCCACATGTATCCGTCACTCAGAAACACATGGCCCACAAGAGACACCATTCTGATGTCCCCACTAGACAAGCCGCATCTCCACCACAACGACGCATATCCAATGTGTCCCTAAGGCCCCCAGTCCAACTTTTGGAGAGTCCGCCAACACGGGAACCACACTCCCCTCAGCTGCCTGGTGAGTAGAACAAAAAAAACATTACAACACATACTTACACAGGCCACTTTACACATAATTAGCGTAGAACAATACCACACACTAATCCTTGTATGGATCAACACCAGCAACCACATGCATAACAAATGTTAGGGGTTAACATCTCCACACTAAATATATATATATATATATGTGTGTACACTTGAGGCATAGAGTAGCATATTCCCAGAAAAACTCCGCACCCTAAGCAGAAGTGGAAGCTTACCCAGATTAGCATCCTTTGCGAATGGTGAGTGTTTACATCTTTACATGTACTGTGTAGATCTGGTATTCCCTTCATATATGTAGACCAACCTAGGCAATTTGTGTAGTGTTTAAAAATTCACAAAAAAACGGGTTTGCAGAGTAAGTAGTGTCTTTTTGTTCCTGTTTGTTTTGTTTTTTGCTCCAAACAAAAATTAATAAAAAATGCAGCACATAGGCCTCGCCTTAATGAATATGGAGTATTGTTGATAACGTTTAAAATAGTGATGAGCGGGTTCTGTTCTTCGGAATCCGAACCCCCCCAAACTTCACCCATTTTACACGGGTCCAAGGCAGACTCGGATTCTCCCGTATGGCTCGGTTAACCCGAGCGCGCCCGAACGTCATCATCCCGCTGTTGGATTCTCGCGAGATTCGGATTCTATATAAGGAGCCGCGCGTCGCCGCCATTTTTCACTCGTGCATTGGAAATGATAGTGAGAGGACGTGGCTGGCGTCCTCTCACTTTGTTTCAGGGGGCTGCAAATATCTTTATTCTGGGGACCAGCAGTATTATAGGAGGAGTACAGTGCAGAGTTTTGCTGACCAGTGACCACCAGTATTATACGTTCTCTGCCTGAAAAACGCTCCATATTTGTGCTCAGTGTGCTGCATATATCTGTGCTCACACTGCTTTATTGTGGGGACTGGGGACCACCAGTATATTATATAGGAGGAGTACAGTGCAGAGTTTTGCTGACCAGTGACCACCAGTATTATACGTTCTCTGCCTGAAAAACGCTCCATATCTGTGCTCAGTGTGCTGCATATATCTGTGCTCACACTGCTTTATTGTGGGGACTGGGGACCAGCAGTATTATATAGGAGGAGTACAGTGCAGAGTTTTGCTGACCAGTGACCACCAGTATTATACGTTCTCTGCCTGAAAAACGCTCCATATCTGTGCTCAGTGTGCTGCATATATCTGTGCTCACACTGCTTTATTGTGGGGACTGGGGACCAGCAGTATTATATAGGAGGAGTACAGTGCAGAGTTTTGCTGACCAGTGACCACCAGTATTATACGTTCTCTGCCTGAAAAATGCTCCATATCTGTGCATAGTGTGCTGCATATATCTGTGCTCACACTGCTTTATTGTGGGGACTGGGGACCAGCAGTATTATATAGGAGAAGTACAGTGCAGAGTTTTGCTGACCAGTGACCACCAGTATTATACGTTCTCTGCCTGAAAAACGCTCCATATCTGTGCTGCATTGTAGTATATAGTAGGAGTACAGTGCATAATTTTGCTGACCACCAGTATATAATATATAGGAGTAAGGTACAGAAGGCCACTGCTCTACCTACCTCTGTGTCGTCAAGTATACTATCCATCCATACCTGTGGTGCATTTCAGTTTTGCACAGTTTGCTGACCACCAGTATATAATATATAGCAGTACGGTACAGTAGGCCACTGCTCTACCTACCTCTGTGTCGTCAAGTATACTATCCATCCATACCTGTGGTGCATTTCAGTTTTGCACAGTTTGCTGACCACCAGTATATAATATATAGCAGTACGGTATAGTAGGCCACTGCTCTACCTACCTCTGTGTCGTCAAGTATACTATCCATCCATACCTGTGGTGCATTTCAGTTTTGCACAGTTTGCTGACCACCAGTATATAATATATAGCAGTACGGTACAGTAGGCCACTGCTCTACCTACCTCTGTGTCATCAAGTATACTATCCATCCATACCTGTGGTGCATTTCAGTTTTGCACAGTTTGCTGACCACCAGTATATAATATATAGCAGTACGGTACAGTAGGCCACTGCTCTACCTACCTCTGTGTCGTCAAGTATACTATCCATCGATACCTGTGGTGCATCTCAGTTGTGCGCAGTATATATAGTGGTAGGCCATTGCTATTGATACTGGCATATAATTCCACACATTAAAAAATGGAGAACAAAAATGTGGAGGGTAAAATAGGGAAAGATCAAGATCCACTTCCACCTCGTGCTGAAGCTGCTGCCACTAGTCATGGCCGAGACGATGAAATGCCATCAACGTCGTCTGCCAAGGCCGATGCCCAATGTCATAGTAGAGAGCATGTAAAATCCAAAAAACAAAAGTTCAGTAAAATGACCCAAAAATCAAAATTAAAAGCGTCTGAGGAGAAGAGTAAACTTGCCAATATGCCATTTACGACACGGAGTGGCAAGGAACGGCTGAGGCCCTGGCCTATGTTCATGGCTAGTGGTTCAGCTTCACATGAGGATGGAAGCACTCATCCTCTCACTAGAAAAATGAAAAGACTTAAACTGGCAAAAGCACAGCAAAGAACTGTGCGTTCTTCTAAATCACAAATCCCCAAGGAGAGTACAATTGTGTCGGCTGCGATGCCTGACCTTCCCAACACTGGACGGGGAGAGGTGGTGCCTTCCACCATTTGCACGCCCCCTGCAAGTGCTGGAAGGAGCACCCGCAGTCCAGTTCCTGATAGTCAAATTGAAGATGTCACTGTTGAAGTACACCAGGGTGAGGATATGGGTGTTGCTGGCGCTGAGGAGGAAATTGACAAGGAGGATTCTGATGGTGAGGTGGTATGTTTAAGTCAGGCACCCGGGGAGACACCTGTTGTCCGTGGGACGAATATGGCCATTGACATGCCTGGTCAAATTACAAAAAAATCACCTCTTCGGTGTGGAATTATTTTAACACAAATGCGGACAACAGGTGTCAAGCCATGTGTTGCCTTTGTCAAGCTGTAATAAGTAGGGGTAAGGACGTTACCCACCTCGGAACATCCTCCCTTATACGTCACCTGCAGCGCATTCATCATAAGTCAGTGACAAGTTCAAATACTTTGGATGACAGCGGAAGCAGTCCACTGACCACTAAATCCCTTCCTCTTGTAACCAAGGTCCTGCAAACCACACCACCAACTCCCTCAGTGTCAATTTCCTCCTTACACAGGAAAGCCAATAGTCCTGCAGGCCATGTCACTGGGAAGTCTGACGAGTCCTCTCCTGCCTGGGATTCCTCCGATGCATCCTTGAGTGTAACGCCTACTGCTACTGGCGCTGCTGTTGTTGCTGCTGGGAGTCGATCGTCATCCCAGAGGGGAAGTCGGAAGACCACTTGTACTACTTCCAGTAAGCAATTGACTGTCCAACAGTCCTTTGCGAGGAAGATGAAATATCACAGCAGTCATCCTGCTGCAAAGCGGATAACTCAGGCCTTGGCAGCCTGGGTGGTGAGAAACGTGTTTCCGTTATCCACCGTTAATTCACAGGCAACTAGAGACTTGATTGAGGTACTGTGTCCCCGGTACCAAATACCATCTAGGTTCAATTTCTCTAGGCAGGCAATACCGAAAATGTACACAGACCTCAGAAAAAGAGTCACCAGTGTCCTAAAAAATGCAGTTGTACCCAATGTCCACTTAACCACGGACATGTGGACAAGTGGAGCAGGGCAGACTCAGGACTATATGACTGTGACAGCCCACTGGGTAGATGTATTGCCTCCCGCAGCAAGAACAGCAGTGGCGGCACCAGTAGCAGCATCTCGCAAATGCCAACTCGTTCCTAGGCAGGCTATGCTTTGTATCACCGCTTTCCAGAAGAGGCACACAGCTGACAACCTCTTACGGAAACTGAGGAACATCATCGCAGAATGGCTTACCCCAAATGGACTCTCCTGGGGATTTGTGACATCGGACAACGCCAGCAATATTGTGCGTGCATTACATCTGGGCAAATTCCAGCACGTCCCATGTTTTGCACATACATTGAATTTGGTGGTGCAGAATTATTTAAAAAACGACAGGGGCGTGCAAGAGATGCTGTCGGTGGCCCGAAGAATTGCGGGCCACTCTCGGCATTCAGCCACCGCGTACAGAAGACTGGAGCACCACCAAACATTCCTGAACCTGCCCTGCCATAATCTGAAGCAAGAGGTGGTAACGAGGTGGAATTCAACCCTCTATATGCTTCAGAGGATGGAGGAGCAGCAAAAGGCCATTCAAGCCTATACATCTGCCCACTATATAGGCAAAGGAGGGGGAATGCACCTGACTCAAGTGCAGTGGAGAATGATTTCAACGTTGTGCAAGGTTCTGCAACCCTTTGAACTTGCCACACGTGAAGTCAGTTCAGACACTGCCAGCCTGAGTCAGGTCATTCCCCTCATCAGGCTTTTGCAGAAGAAGCTGGAGACATTGAAGGAGGAGCTAAAACAGAGCGATTCCACTAGGCATGTGGGACTTGTGGATGGAGCCCTTAATTCGCTTAACCAGGATTCACGGGTGATCAATCTGTTGAAATCAGAGCACTAAATTTTGGCCACCGTGCTCGATCTTAGATTTAAAACCTACGTTGGATCTCTCTTTCCGGCAGACACAAGTCTGCAGAGGTTCAAAGACCTGCTGGTGAGAAAATTGTCAAGTCAAGCGGAACGTGACCCGTCAACATCTCCTCCTTCACATTCTCCCGCAACTGGGGGTGCGAGGAAAAGGCTAAGAATTCCTAGCCCACCCACTGGCGGTGATGCAGGGCAGTCTGAAGCGAGTGCTGACATCTGGTCTGGACTGAAGGACCTGCCAATGATTACTGACATGTCGTCTACTGTCACTGCATATGATTCTCTCACCATGGAAAGAATGGTGGAGGATTATATGAGTGACCGCATCCAAGTAGGCACGTCAGACAGTCCGTACATATACTGGCAGGAAAAAGAGGCAATTTGGAGGCCCTTGCACAAACTGGATTTATTCTACCTAAGTTGCCCTCCCTCCAGTGTGTACTCCGAAAGAGTGTTTAGTGCAGCCGCTCACCTTGTCAGCAATCGGCGTACGAGGTTATTTCCAGAAAATGTGGAGAAGATGATGTTCATCAAAATGAATTATAATCAATTCCTCCGTGGAGACATTCACCAGCAGCAATTGCCTCCAGAAAGTACACGGGGACCTGAGATGGTGGATTCCAGTGGGGACGAATTAATAATCTGTGAGGAGGGGGATGTACACAGTGAAAGGGGTGAGGAATCGGAGGATGATGATGAGGTGGACATCTTGCCTCTGTAGAGCCAGTTTGTGCAAGGAGAGATTGATTGCTTCTTTTTTGGTGGGGGCACAAACCAACCAGTCATTTCAGTCACAGTCGTGTGGCAGACCCTGTCGCTGAAATGATGGGTTCGTTAAAGTGTGCATGTCCTGTTTATACAACATAAGAGTGAGTGGAAGGGCCCAAGGACAATTCCATCTTGCACCTCTTTTTTCTTTCATTTTTCTTTGCATCATGTGCTGTTTGGGGACTATTTTTTGGAAGTGCCATCCTGCCTGACACTGCAGTGCCACTCCTAGATGGGCCAGGTGTTTGTGTCGGCCACTTGTGTCGCTTAGCTTAGTCACACAGCCACCTTGGTGCGCCTCTTTTTTTCTTTGCATCATGTGCTGTTTGGGGACAATTTTTTGGAAGTGCCATCCTGCCTGACACTGCAGTGCCACTCCTAGATGGGCCAGGTGTTTGCGTCGGCCACTTGTGTCGCTTAGCTTAGTCACACAGCCACCTTGGTGCGCCTCTTTTTTTCTTTGCATCATGTGCTGTTTGGGGACAATTTTTTGGAAGTGCCATCCTGTCTTGATTGACACTGCAGTGCCACTCCTAGATGGGCCAGGTGTTTGTGTCGGCCACTTGTGTCGATTAGCTTAGTCACACAGCCACCTTGGTGCGCCTCTTTTTTTCTTTGCATCATGTGCTGTTTGGGGACAATTTTTTGGAAGTGCCATCCTGTCTTGATTGACACTGCAGTGCCACTCCTAGATGGGCCAGGTGTTTGTGTCGGACACTTGTGTCGCTTAGGTTAGTCACACAGCCACCTTGGTGCGCCTCTTTTTTTCTTTGCATCATGTGCTGTTTGGGGACAATTTTTTGGAAGTGCCATCCTGTCTTGATTGACACTGCAGTGCCACTCCTAGATGGGCCAGGTGTTTGTGTCGGCCACTTGTGTCGCTTAGCTTAGTCACACAGCCACCTTGGTGCGCCTCTTTTTTTCTTTGCATCATGTGCTGTTTGGGGACAATTTTTTGGAAGTGCCATCCTGTCTTGATTGACACTGCAGTGCCACTAGATGGGCCAGGTGTTTGTGTCGGCCACTTGTGTCGCTTAGCTTAGTCAAACAGCCACCTTGGTGCGCCTCTTTTTTTCTTTGCATCATGTGCTGTTTGGGGACAATTTTTGGAAGTGCCATCCTGTCTTGATTGACACTGCAGTGCAACTCCTAGATGGGCCAGGTGTTTGCGTCGGCCACTTGTGTCGCTTAGCTTAGTCAAACAGCCACCTTGGTGCACCTCTTTTTTTCTTTGCATCATGTGCTGTTTGGGGACTATTTTTTAAATCGGCCATCCTGTCTGACACTGCAGTGCCACTCCTAGATGGGCCAGGTGTTTGTGTCGGCCACTTGGGTCGCTTAGCTTAGTCATCCAGCGACCTTGGTGCAAATTGTAGGACTAAAAATAATATTGTGAGGTGTGAGGTGTTCAGAATAGACTGGAAATGAGTGGAAATTATGGTAATCGATGTTAATAATACTATGGGATCAAAATGACCCCCGAATTCTATGATTTAAGCTGTTTTTTAGGGGTTTTTGAAAAAAACACCCGAATCCAAAACACACCCGAATCCGACAAAAATTTTTCGGTGAGGTTTTGCCAAAACGCGTCCGAATCCAAAACACGGCCGGGGAACCGAATCCAAAACCAAAACACAAAACCCGAAAAATGTCCGGTGCACATCACTAGTTCACACTGAAATATAAATTGCAGTGTAAAAATAAAGCTGCCAGTATTTACCCTGCACAGAAACAATATAAACCACCCAAATCTAACTCTCTAATTTGCTGCTGCGATCAGGTCTGAATAAGGCCCATTGATATATGTATGGTCTTTATTTTATTTTATCAAATTTAGATTTTGTCTATCTTTCATTGTTATGCCATCTTGGATTAATATATATATATATATATATATATATATATAACGTGTAGAAATGAGCTGCGGCACTCAGAGACTTTGCAGGTACAAAAAGTGTATTATAAGTCACACGCCATAACCAACGTTTTGGGTCTGGCACGCCCCTTTGTCAAGGTGAACAGCAACAGAATAAAGAAAATAATCTTACCTAAATACCCCAGAGAAGCCCGCCAAGTGATTAGCGGATTAGTGATCACTTGGCGGGCTTCTCTGGGGTATTTAGGTAAGATTATTTTCTTTATTCTATTGCTGTCTCTGCCCCAGACTATTTTTCCCTACAACATGTACACCACACACATTCATAGTAGGGTCAATTTTTGTTGGCAGCCAATTAACCTACCAGTATTTATTTGAATTGTGGGAGGAAACCGAAGCACCCGGAGGAAACCCACACAAGCACGGGGATAATATACAAACTCTACACAGTTACGACCATGATGGGAATCAAACCCATGACCCCAGTGCCTTGAGGAAGTAATGCAACCAACTACACCATTTATACTGCCATATATATAACTTTTAAGAATACAATGAATACTTATTAAATCCCAATATTAAAGTCAGAAATTCTTTTATTATAGTAACAAACCATGCCCCCAAAGAAACCGTCAGGTGCAGAATTTAAAAAGCTGAGGCAAGGGAGAGAACAGGAAGCATGAAAGCTTTCCCCAAATTTTCAGAATTGGCTCACAAAGTCAGATAGCAGTTGCAGGGACCTCTAGAGTCACTGCTGCCAGAGATTTCTGATTTAGGAGAAGATGTACAGGAAGAACTTCATACAGTAATTGTAACTGCTGACAAGGGTCACAATTTAGAAACTGACACTGATAGCACAACTATTACTGAAACGGCTGATATGTGTGCACTTAATTTTAATGATCCACATTCATGGCCTTATAGAACAGATTAAGGGGTCATTCTGACCTGATCCCATGCTGCAATTTTTCGCAGCCATGCGATCGGGTCCGGAATGTGCATGCACTGCGGCTGCAATGCGCAGGTGCGTCACTGCACGGCAACGGGGAACACCAGGCAGCGAATGTTCTAACGAAGATTTCGATCGCAGCTGCGATCGCAAGGTGACTGACAGTAGGAAGGCGTTCCGGGGTGGCAATTGACTGTTTTCTGGGAGTGGAATGGAAAACACAGGCGTTTGCAGGGCGGGTGTCTGAAACCAATTCCTGACAGGCTGAAGTGATCGCAGTGGCTGAGTAAGTTCAGAGCTACTCAGAAACTGCACAAAATGTTTTTGTACAGCTCCCCTGCACAAGCGTTCGCACACTTGCACAGCTAAAATACACTCCCCCATAGGCAGCGACTATCTGATCGCACGGGCTGCAAAAAGTTGCAGCGTGCGATCAACTTGGAATGACCCCCTAAGTGAGGTGCGATTTAGTAAAACATGGACCAGAGCAAAGAAAGATGCAGATTTCATCCTCTCGACCACTAGTGATGGAAGGCGATTTACTTGTGACTGGTTCTTTAATACTCTACCTAACAGTGAAATAATAGAGCGATCATGGCTAATGTATTCTGAGATGCAGAGAGCTGTCTTTTGTTTTCAATGTATCCTTTTTTGAAAAAGATCCCAGTCCACTTCAAGTATTGTAAACCCTCAAAAAGGCTTTTGTGATTGGAGGCATTTGAATCCCAGAATAGAAAACCATGAACAATTAGAGAGCTTTACAAATAAATTTCAAGAAAGTTCATCGAGTTGACAATGAACTTCTATCTGGTATCGATTCTGAAACATAAAAGTGGCAATAAGTTGTCATGGTGCAATGAAAATCATGACTGGGACATAGCAATATCGGGATATACTTTATTTTATGAAGGACAGAATTGGGAAAATCGGAGGAGGGGTAGTAATGTATGTGAAAAAAAGCATAAATACTACCTTAATACAAAGTATTGAAAAAAAACTGAGGCCCTTTGGGTGACCATAGAAACAGGGGAGAAGTCTATTATTCGTATTGGTGTGATATACAGGCCACCAGGTCAGGAAGAGGAACTGGACAAGAACCTATTGCAGGACATAACTAAAATGGCATTAAAAGGAGAATTAATAATCATGGGGGACTTTAATCTTCCTGATGCAAACTGGGAGGTGTCTGTTGCTAGTTCCACAAGAAGTAGGGACATTTTAAATTCCCTGCTGGGAGCATCTCTCCACCAATTGGTGTGGGAGCCCACTCGGAAAGATGCAATATTAGACCTAATACTTACAAATTGAGTCAGAATATCGGATGTAAAAGTGGGTGAAAACCTGGGATCCAGTGATCATCAAGCAGTATGGTTCAGCATAAAGACAGAGACTGACTCATCCCATACAAAAACAAAGGTGTTGGATTTTAGGAAGGCTGATTTTGTATGGAATGGAAAATGTGTAAGCAATTCTTTGGCAGAGTGGAGGAACTTGGCAGTGCAGGAGAGGTGAAAAACATTAAGAAGTGCAATATTAAAGGCAACAGACTTTGTGTTAGGAAAAACACAAGGAAAAGGAAGCCAGTGTGGTTTGTGAAAGAAGTAACAAAAATTGTGAAAGCAAAAAAGATTGCTTTTAGGAAAAATAAGCAGACAGAAAATAATGAAGATAAAGAGATATATCTTGTTAGACAGAAAGAGACTAAGCAGGTAATCAGATGTGCAAAGGCACGAGCTGAGTGTCACAATCCTGTTTAAAATCATAACATTTGGTGATTTACCTCTGCCATCTGTCCTACATACTGCATGTTTTCTGCTCACTTGGAATACAGCTCTCCAGTACCATGAATTGCCTGAGTGCCGAGTTCTCTGTCTGGGAACTGAGACTTGCTAATGTGTGCTAATCTGTGCTAATTAACCCTCTGTGTGAATACTGAATTCAGCAAGTCTCTCCATGCTGTGCCTACACAGCACTGTCCATGTTATCATTATATTACATGCATTCCTGACTCCAGTAGTCACCAGATACAGTCTCCGTTGACTCTGCGGCCATTATTACTTCCATGTGGTCCCACAATGCTGGAGTTCCCTCCAAAACCAGCTATGGATGTCGCCATGACAATCTTCAGTCAGTTGATCTTCCAGGAGCCAATCCAGATTTGCTTCTGCATTATGTGAGCTGTTCATCCACTCAGTTGTAAGCGCTGGGTATAAGTTCCAGGTCTCAGCACTAACCAGCTGTCAGTGCTTTGGTGTCTCTCAGCCTGGAGTGAGCTCCAGAATCTCCTGCTGGTAATAGATTCAGTGCAAGTTACCATTCCCTGCATTGCCTGTCTCCCTGGATGATGTAAAGGGCCATCGCTGCCACTACATCCTGGCATCTCCAGACTCACTGGAAGTCTTCCAGAGATCCAGAGGAACTACCCAATATCCCTAGCGGCATTAGAGACTCTGCTGGTTCTTGCCAGCTTCCAGTTCATCGCTGCACAAGGTAGCGCACCATAGTATCCGGAAAACCTGCTACTGCTGTCTACTACATTGCAGTATCCATTGTGCAGAACCACCACATCACAGCTACTGGGACGCTGCACTGCACAGCATACGGAATCTCTATTGTGTTCTCTATTGTGTATCTCTGCTGACCAGCATTTGGAAACCAGTGTTACCGACATCCTCGGCTTCATCTACAAGTATTGCTGACATCCTCAGCTTTGGTTACAAGCACTGCCAACATCCTCGGCTTCATCTACAAGTATTGCTGACATCCTCAGCTTTGGTTACAAGCATTGCGGACATCCTCGGATTCATCTAAAAGTATTGCTGACGTCCTCAGCTTCGGTTACAAGAATTGCAAATGTCCTCGGGTTCATCTACAAGTATTGCTGATGTCCTCAGCTTCAGTTACAAGCATTGCCGATGTCCTTGGCTTCATCTACAAGTATTGCTGATATCCTCAGCTTCGGTTACAAGCATTGTCGATGTTCTCAGCTTCATTTACAAGTATTGCTGACATCCTCAGCTTTGGTTACAAGTATTGCTGACATCCTCAGCTTCTGCTACAAGCATTGCCGACATCCTCGGCGTTGGTTACAAGTATTGCTGATGTCTCCAGCTTCTGCTACAAGCATTGCCGACATTCTCGGCTTTGGTTACAAGTACTGCGGACATTATCAGCTTTGTATACAATTGTTGCTGATGCCCTCAGCTTCCTCTACAGTCATTGCTGATGTCCTCAGCTTTGTCCATAATTATTGCTGATGCCCTTCGCTTTCTCTACAGTCATTGCTGATGTCCTCAGCTACATCTACAGTTACTACTGATGCTCTCACCTTCATCTACAGTCATTGCTGTTATCCTCAACCTCATCAACAGCTATCATGCTGGTTCCAGCCAGTGATCTGTGACTTTCCTGCATTGCTGATCCTCCCAGCATTCCTTCAACTCACCAGTTCTCACGTGGCTCTTCATTAGGTTACAACCCAGCTACCCATTGCACTGGGGGCTTCCACCACCAGTGTTCCAGTACCCATAGCTGGTCACCTTTCCACATAGAGTATACTGTCTGACTGCCAGGCCTGGATGAGTGGATCATTCATTAAGCCAGCCCAATTCTGTCCACTGGGCTCAAGACCGAACCCAGTGTCCAGTTCTAGTCCGGGTTCACCAACAAACTCAGCCATGACACTGAGGAGAAAATGGCCCAGTCAGTGGGTAAAGGAAGCAAAACTTTTTTTTAGGTATATAAGCGAAAGGAGAAAAACAAAATAATAAAGCAGAATAATAAAACTAAAGACAGAGACTGGGAGTCTTGTTGAGGGAGACAATGTAGTAGCAGATCATCTTAATAATTATTTTTGATCATTATTCACTACTAAAGGAGAGAGGAAGGGGCCACAGTTAAGTTGCAGGGACATTTAGGAAAATTAAACAAGTACATTTACAGAGGAGAAGGTCCTAACAGAACTCTCAAAGCTGAAAGTGGACAAATCTATGGGGCTAGATGGGATACATCCAAGGACACTAAAAGAACTTAAAGAGGTGCTGGTAGCACCACTGACAGAATTATTAAACCAGTCATTAGCTACAGGAGTAATTCCAGGGGACTGGAAAAGAGTAAACGTAGTCCCACTGCACAAAAGTGGAAGCAAGGAAGATGCAAACAACTACAGACCAGTGAGTCTTACATCAGTAATAGGGAAATTTATGGAAACACTCTTAAAATAAAGAGTTGTAGATTATCTCAAATCCAGTAATTTACAGGATCTCAAACAGCATGGATTCATTGTGGAGAGATCATGTCAAACAAATCTTATTGACTTTTTTGACTGTGTGACTAAAGTGATGGATAAAGGTGGAGACGTGGATATAGCTTATCTAGATTTTAGTAAGGCTTTTGACACTGTTCCACATCGCATACTGCTAAATAAACTTGAAAGCTTGGGATTGGATACTAGGATTATTGAATGGATGAAATCTTGGTTGCAGGATAGAAAACAGAGTGTTGTGGTAAATGGAGTGCATTCACAGGAGGGAAAATGTTACCAGTGGAGTAACCCATTGATCTCTACTTGGACCAGTTCTTTTTAATATCTTTATTGGTGAAATTGCAGATGGCATTAAAGGGAAAGTAGGAAAGTATGCCTTTTTGCAGATGACACAAAGGTATGCAACAGGGTAGACACATCAGGTGGGGTAAAACAAATGATTGAGGATCTAGGTAGTCTAGAGGAATGGTCAAGAGTGTGGCAATTACAGTTTAATGCCAAAAAATGCTAAATCATGCACTTGGGTCTCAAAAATCCAAAGGCTACATATAGTATTAATGGCACTATACTGGAAACTACTGAGGAGGAAAGGGATCTAGGAGTTACTATTTCAGGTGACTTAAAGGCAGGTAAGTAATGTAAAAAAGCAATGAAGAAGGCTAGTCAGATGCTTGGCTGCATTGGGAGAGGAATCAGTAGCAGAAAGAAGTAATAATGACACTATATAGGTCATTGGTACGGCCTCATCTAGAATACTGTGTTCAATTCTGGAGGCCATATATTCAAATGGATTTTAATACATTAGAGACTGTACAAAGAAAGGCAACTAAAATGGAGCATGGCCATGACAACACGAAATATACCCAGAAAGACTAAATAATCTCAATATGTATAGTTTGGAGCAGGAAAGGGAAAGGTGGGACAAGATAGAAACTTTCAAATATATCAAAGGTTTTAACAAAGTCCAAGAGGGGAACATTCTACAAATGAAGATAAGCAGTATGACATGAGGACATGCACTGTGACTGAAAAGGGGGAGGGATGTGTTCAGGTGAAATTGACGATAAATGACTTCACAGAAAGGGTAGTGGATAAGTGGAAGAGCCTCCCATCAGAAGTGGCAGAGGCTAAGACAGTAGAGCAATTTAAACATGCATGGGATAGACATAAGGATATCCATACAAAGAAATAAGGATCAACTAAGGTTTAAGATAAAAATATGGTAAAAAGAAAAAAGGGCAGACTAAATGGGCCAAGTGGTTCTTATCTGCCGTCAAATTCTGTTTCTATGATTACGTTTTCAAAATAATTCTTCATAATCTTCTGTGCCACAAATAATTTAGCTCTTCGTGGTTCAACCCAACTCGGGAATATTCCTTAACTTCCTCAATGCCATCAGCCAATACAATTCTGAGCTAGCAGGTCATATTAAAAAATGTAAGAAAAGCAGTGTTAAATACTTTTCACCAGCAATCCAAAATTAATGCATTAACCTCCTTGGCAACACAATGAGACAAGAAATAATCAATAGAATAAAAGAGCCTAAATATTATTCAATTATCTTTGACTGCACCCCTGACACTGCACACAAGAAACAACTGTGTGAAATAATCAGGTATGTTAGGATTCCAGATGGAAAATGCAGTGTGGAAGAGAGCTTCATAAACTTTATTGAAACTACTGAGAAAACAGGCAGTGGGCTTGCTGCTGAAATAGAACAGAAGCTTCACAAGGATGGTTTAGATACAAGAAATATTCGTAGGCAGGGTTATGAAAACAGAGCAAATATGGCAGGAAAATATAATGGTGTGCAAGCACGACTGACCAAAGTGAACAATCTGGCTAGATTTGTTCCATGTGTTGCACATTCACTCAATCTAGTCAGACTTCATGCTGCCAGTTCCTCTGTGGAAATGGTGTCATTCTTTGCAACTGTGAAAAAAAATATTTTTTTTTGCGAGTTCAACAGTTAGATGGGATACAATGTCCATAATCCTCAAAGTCATGCTTGAAGGTCATAGTACCACCACATGGCCATCTAACCAGATGGTCATCAAAAGCTTGTGCTGTGAAGTCATTGAGTACCCAGTTGCCAGGCACTGCTCCAAGTAAGTGATACCACATGTCTAGAAACACATTTCACAGCCGAGAGCCTGATATGCTGTATTGATTTTAAATTAATTTGTCTTCTTATTATGTGGGATAAAATGTTGAATAATATTGCAAAAGAAGGGATTATCAGTTGACCAAGTTGCAACACTGACAGGTGGACTTCTGAATCAACTACAACATATGCGTGAAGAAGGGGTTAATACAGTAGTGAAAGAAGCAGCAATCATTGCTCAGTCAATGGATCTTCCTCCAGAATTCCCTATGAAGAGGCAAAACAAGAGAAGAAGGCTTGATGATGATGATGAAACTCCAGATGAAGGTTTTAACATGACCACTGAGCAGGTTTTCCGAAGACTTTTCTTTAAGTAATTGATACTTTGCCCAACTGAAGTGGTGTAATGAAACCATGATGGAAATCTCTACTGATTTTTAAATCATTACTGGGCCTGCTCTCTCAAACATGCCATTAAATAACATGAATAAATGTGCTGCTGACTTGGCAATGAAGTACTCTAATGATCTGAGTGCATTACACATTGTGTCAGAGATAGAGAGCTTTAGCTTTCAAGCTGTTTCTATCCTCCCAGACTGTAGCAAAGCAACACCAGAGGACATATTTTTACCTTATACATGTCTGAAACCTAAGTTCTACATACCCTAATATCAATATAGCTCTGTGAATCTTCCTGAGTATTCCTGTAATAGTAGCATCTTGTGAATGGAGCTTAAGTAAATTAAAATTAGTAAAGAACTACTTGAGGTCTTCAATAGGACAATAACATCTTTTAAATTTGGCCATTCTCACCATTGAACATAAAATTACAAGTGCCATTGACTTCAATAGTGTGATTGATGAGTTTGCAGGTATGAAAGCGCTGAGGGCTCTATAAAGCTACCTTTGCTAACTAAAAGAGGTAATTCCATTGATTGGTATTAGAGATGAGCGCCTGAAATTTTTCGGGTTTTGTGTTTTGGTTTTGGGTTCGGTTCCGCGGCCGTGTTTTGGGTTCGAACGCGTTTTGGCAAAACCTCACCGAATTTTTTTTGTCGGATTCGGGTGTGTTTTGGATTCAGGTGTTTTTTTCAAAAAACACTAAAAAACAGCTTAAATCATAGAATTTGGGGGTCATTTTGATCCCAAAGTATTATTAACCTCAAAAACCATAATTTACACTCATTTTCAGTCTATTCTGAATACCTCACACCTCACAATATTATTTTTAGTCCTAAAATTTGCACCGAGGTCGCTGTGTGAGTAAGATAAGCGACCCTAGTGGCCGACACAAACACCGGGCCCATCTAGGAGTGGCACTGCAGTGTCACGCAGGATGTCCCTTCCAAAAAACCCTCCCCAAACAGCACATGACGCAAAGAAAAAAAGAGGCGCAATGAGGTAGCTGTGTGAGTAAGATTAGCGACCCTAGTGGCCGACACAAACACCGGGCCCATCTAGGAGTGGCACTGCAGTGTCACGCAGGATGTCCCTTCCAAAAAACCCTCCCCAAACAGCACATGACGCAAAGAAAAAAAGAGGCGCAATGAGGTAGCTGACTGTGTGAGTAAGATTAGCGACCCTAGTGGCCGACACAAACACCGGGCCCATCTAGGAGTGGCACTGCAGTGTCACGCAGGATGTCCCTTCCAAAAAACCCTCCCCAATCAGCACATGATGCAAAGAAAAAGAAAAGAAAAAAGAGGTGCAAGATGGAATTGTCCTTGGGCCCTCCCACCCACCCTTATGTTGTATAAACAAAACAGGACATGCACACTTTAACCAACCCATCATTTCAGTGACAGGGTCTGCCACACGACTGTGACTGATATGACGGGTTGGTTTGGACCCCCCCCAAAAAAGAAGCAATTAATCTCTCCTTGCACAAACTGGCTCTACAGAGGCAAGATGTCCACCTCATCTTCACCCTCCGATATATCACCGTGTACATCCCCCTCCTCACAGATTATCAATTCGTCCCCACTGGAATCCACCATCTCAGCTCCCTGTGTACTTTGTGGAGGCAATTGCTGCTGGTCAATGTCTCCGCGGAGGAATTGATTATAATTCATTTTAATGAACATCATCTTCTCCACATTTTCTGGATGTAACCTCGTACGCCGATTGCTGACAAGGTGAGCGGCGGCACTAAACACTCTTTCGGAGTACACACTTGTGGGAGGGCAACTTAGGTAGAATAAAGCCAGTTTGTGCAAGGGCCTCCAAATTGCCTCTTTTTCCTGCCAGTATAAGTACGGACTGTGTGACGTGCCTACTTGGATGCGGTCACTCATATAATCCTCCACCATTCTATCAATGTTGAGAGAATCATATGCAGTGACAGTAGACGACATGTCCGTAATCGTTGTCAGGTCCTTCAGTCCGGACCAGATGTCAGCATCAGCAGTCGCTCCAGACTGCCCTGCATCACCGCCAGCGGGTGGGCTCGGAATTCTGAGCCTTTTCCTCGCACCCCCAGTTGCGGGAGAATGTGAAGGAGGAGATGTTGACAGGTCGCGTTCCGCTTGACTTGACAATTTTGTCACCAGCAGGTCTTTCAACCCCAGCAGACCTGTGTCTGCCGGAAAGAGAGATCCAAGGTAGGCTTTAAATCTAGGATCGAGCACGGTGGCCAAAATGTAGTGCTCTGATTTCAACAGATTGACCACCCGTGAATCCTTGTTAAGCGAATTAAGGGCTGCATCCACAAGTCCCACATGCCTAGCGGAATCGCTCCCTTTTAGATCCTTCTTCAATGCCTCCAGCTTCTTCTGCAAAAGCCTGATGAGGGGAATGACCTGACTCAGGCTGGCAGTGTCTGAACTGACTTCACGTGTGGCAAGTTCAAAGGGCATCAGAACCTTGCACAACGTTGAAATCATTCTCCACTGCACTTGAGACAGGTGCATTCCACCTACTATATCGTGCTCAATTGTATAGGCTTGAATGGCCTTTTGCTGCTCCTCCAACCTCTGAAGCATATAGAGGGTTGAATTCCACCTCGTTACCACTTCTTGCTTCAGATGATGGCAGGGCAGGTTCAGTAGTTTTTGGTGGTGCTCCAGTCTTCTGTACGTGGTGCCTGTACGCCGAAAGTGTCCCGCAATTTTTCTGGCCACCGACAGCATCTCTTGCACGCCCCTGTCGTTTTTTAAAAAATTCTGCACCACCAAATTCAAGGTATGTGCAAAACATGGGACGTGCTGGAATTTGCCCATATTTAATGCACACACAATATTGCTGGCGTTGTCCGATGCCACAAATCCACAGGAGAGTCCAATTGGGGTAAGCCATTCCGCGATGATCTTCCTCAGTTGCCGTAAGAGGTTTTCAGCTGTGTGCGTATTCTGGAAAGCGGTGATACAAAGCGTAGCCTGCCTAGGAAAGAGTTGGCGTTTGCGAGATGCTGCTACTGGTGCCGCCGCTGCTGTTCTTGCGGCGGGAGTCCATACATCTACCCAGTGGGCTGTCACAGTCATATAGTCCTGACCCTGCCCTGCTCCACTTGTCCACATGTCCGTGGTTAAGTGGACATTGGGTACAACTGCATTTTTTAGGACACTGGTGAGTCTTTTTCTGACGTCCGTGTACATTCTCGGTATCGCCTGCCTAGAGAAGTGGAACCTAGATGGTATTTGGTAACGGGGGCACACTGCCTCAATAAATTGTCTAGTTCCCTGTGAACTAACGGCGGATACCGGACGCATGTCTAACACCAACATAGTTGTCAAGGACTCAGTTATCCGCTTTGCAGTAGGATGACTGCTGTGATATTTCATCTTCCTCGCAAAGGACTGTTGAACAGTCAATTGCTTACTGGAAGTAGTACAAGTGGGCTTACGACTTCCCCTCTGGGATGACCATCGACTCCCAGCGGCAACAACAGCAGCGCCAGCAGCAGTAGGCGTTACACGCAAGGATGCATCGGAGGAATCCCAGGCAGGAGAGGACTCGTCAGAATTGCCAGTGACATGGCCTGCAGGACTATTGGCATTCCTGGGGAAGGAAATTGACACTGAGGGAGTTGGTGGGGTGGTTTGCGTGAGCTTGGTTACAAGAGGAAGGGATTTACTGGTCAGTGGACTGCTTCCGCTGTCACCCAAAGTTTTTGAACTTGTCACTGACTTATTATGAATGCGCTGCAGGTGACGTATAAGGGAGGATGTTCCGAGGTGGTTAACGTCCTTACCCCTACTTATTACAGCTTGACAAAGGGAACACACGGCTTGACACCTGTTGTCTGCATTTCTGGTGAAATACCTCCACACCGAAGAGCTGATTTTTTTGGTATTTTCACCTGGCATGTCAACGGCCATATTCCTCCCACGGACAACAGGTGTCTCCCCGGGTGCCTGACTTAAACAAACCACCTGTCAAAGTCAGAAAAATATCTCTATGCACACTGCCATATTTGCACCTCACACTGGTCCGCGCTGCGCATGCGTGCGCTTTCCCGTGATAGCGCATACCCGCTGATGCGTGCACCCGCTCGCATCGGTATGCGTATTTACGGTAAAGAGTATGTAGTCGTAGCGTGCGACCCAATCGTTACATATTTCCACAATTAACGTAGTTTATAGATCATGGTCCCTTTGATAGATTCTGAAAGTTTGGTTAATATAGAATGTCCCTGAACGGAGGAATCCCTCTTTGTATTGTAGGAAGGGTCTAACAGGAGTCATACAGCAGTGTTTGGTACCCATCGGAAGAGGATTTAAATAGCAATATTCCGGTGTTGGTTTGGAGCGTATTAATCGCTCGTGCGAATAGTTATGGACATAAGAAGTTTATGTCCATTACTATTATTTACTCTTACTCAGGTATGCGGCGGGAAACCCAGTTTCCCACCCACCTGAGCTGTTTGAAATCGTCACAGCCCACCTGTATGAATCACCCTATGACCTTTTGTTATGATGCAAAGCCGAATTCCTGTGTCCAATGGACGATAAGATTGTAGGGACCATTGGATTGCATTGTGTGTGGAGCATAAAAGACGGGCCTGTGGCATCCAGCTTTCACTTCTCATCAAACGGTTCTCATTGCTGATAATCGGGAAGCTGGATGTCCAGAAGCGCTTGCGATCGTTACCCTTGTGCGTAAGTTTCTCTCCGTAATCATATTGTCTTACTGTGAGCCAATCTCTCTCTCTCTCATCTCTCTGTCTCTCTCTCTCTCTACTCTTTCTCTCGTATTTTCCTTAAAGTATCTTGAATTGTATTGTATTTATAGTGTAGTTATTTGGTTAGGAAGTCTCTGTTATATTGTAGTGTATCATTTGTACTGTGATTCCTTTTTACAAGTATATTAGTTATAATACATTTAATAGGCTTTGGACCCTAAACAAGTATCTGTGTATTTCCTCATATTGTTAAGAGCGTCGGTGACGCTCAAGCAGCTTTGTAGTTAATCAGGTTACACCAGGTTGCACTTACACATTGTCTCTACATAAAGGTATACTGTGAATCTCATTGTTAAAGGTATAGATATCAAGGTATAGCGTTGTGAGCGTCTGCGCCGCTGGTGATCTCCTCGTGGTCTCGAGCGTCCGCTACGCCATAGCGAATCATTACGTTTGTCTGTAACCAATAAGCGTGCTTGCCTGTGATCTCTGGGCCGTGAGCGAACGTGACGCTTGAGCGTCTCGCCTACGGCTGAGCGATCGTTACGCAACTAGCGTACCCTTACGGTACTTCATACGTAGATAGCGTACTGTGTTCTTAGGCCTCATAAGGGGTTATAAGTACGATAAATAGATTCAGCTTTATCAATTGGCGGCTCGTCCTGTCCTTCACATATCTGCACTAGGTAGATCAGCAGACATTATCCCCCAGCAAAGGGTGGGAGGTTGTCTCGCAGTGCTGACGGGATAAGCGTCTGCTTCGCTTAGATAAAGAGTGCTGAAGGAATCCGGGAACCGGAGGTAAGAACAAAACGCTTGTGTCTTTTAAAACTGTTTATTTGTCTTCTGTCTTGCGTACACACGCACGCATACATATATATGCATTTCTTTTTCATTTTCGTATATCACTATCCTGTTTGCCAATTTTATAGTTGATAGAAAAGTGCTAAAAGAGACTTGCTGTTATTTCATAGTTTAAGAAAAGTGTAGAGAAACACACAGGTTTGCCTGGGAGATAAGGCAAAGCCAGTGGGGTACGCGGTAGATGATCAGGGATCGTCTACATTGATAAAAGTATATTGTGTTACGGTGGATCTTTGCATTGCGTACACGTGTCTCTAACAAAGACTAGCGTACGCAATCCAAAGGCCGACGCACGCAGCGTACATTACGCAACGGAGCGTCCGGTTACGCCCACGTAGCTCAAATCACGAAAAGTTGAATTTTAGCGCAAAGCGATAATTAACGCAAAGGCGATAGTTAGCGCTAAGCGGTAAATAGCGCAAAAGGCGATAAATAACGCAAGTCTATTTTTGGAAAATCTGAAATTTAGTTTAACAGATCCTGCTCCTAATTGGTAACACAGCTGGGCTAAAGAAAATTTCTGCGCAGAAATAGAAATAGAAGCAAAAGTGTACATGTGTTGAGTGAGTGTGTTTTTTATCACATAAGAGGTTGAACCAAAAAGAAATCGGGTACTCGTAAGGGACATACGTGTAAGTGACATATACGGTGGCTAGGGAGGCATCCTTGGTTAAATAAAATATTTGAGCATTAGAGTATAGCGGACCACACAGACCAGGAGGTCATAAGGAGACAAAGAAGTCCGCTATAAAGGTAAGAGGCACAACCCCGGGGGTTGGTGCAGAACCCATATAGGCCATACAAGCTCTGGCTGAAGGAATTCGCAGCCGAAATTTTCGATTCCATTGATCTCTCAGTACATAACAGGTAGTGCTTATGTACTGAACGATTGTACCGCACGTCATTGTGTGCATTAGTAAACCTGACTAGTATCATTTGGCGTACAAAAGTCATAAACGCTAGTTGTACATTCTGACGTGATTTGTGTAATTTTTTATTTTTGAAGGGAAGTTCGCTGGTCACTCAGGAACTATCTAACAGCCCCACCTTTACTGGAAAGAGTAAGTGTCCTGCGGGTAACCCTCACATGTTCCAGTAAACAGAAGGTTTTTGGTAGGGCCCTGTGTCGAGTGCGCCAGCACCATATCGGTGTGATCAGGTCGCATTGGTCGGCGTGGGCGAGTGAGTGGGGTACTCGGTAAACCGCCACCGTCGGCCTATTTCGAATAATTTGGTTTGCTGTAAGGGTTCGCTGAAGACCGTGATATAAAGATCAAAGGAGTAGTAAGCAACACCTGCAGATTATGGGGGCCAGTTGTTCAGGTAGGGGGCGATCAACCTCGGTTCGGGTTGATTCAGAGAACCGACCAGTCGGGTCGGCAAGGTACATCATGTGTGAGAAATACGGAAGTCACACAGAGGTTTTATGTGATGAATGGGAGAGAATGACTGTACAAGACAGGGAGAAATTCCCAAGAATAGGTAGCTTCAGTCCAGAAGTGTTACAAAATTTAAGGAGGAGGATATGTCTCATAAAATCAACAAAGAGACGAATCCAGCATCATGATTATTTACAGTTATGGCAACAGGAAGGTGAGATACAGAGAGGTTTGGCTCTGGCGGCGGGATCTGGGGCAGTCAGGAAACTGATAGCCACAGCCCCGCCTCCACCATACATTGCAGGAGAGAAGTTGATTGCGGAGAAAAACGCACTGGGGTGTAAAACACAAACTCTTAGCAACCCTGTAAATGTTAATGATGTTAACCAAGTAACCCATGCAATTATTAACCCGTGCAAGTTGTACCCTGTTCTGAACTTTCCTCAGGAGTGTGATCAAGAAGACGATTCGGCAACCATTTCAGCGCTCTCTCTAGCGGCCACCATATCAGAAACCACAGTAGGAACTGCACCACTCACGAGATTAGTGAAGGCCCCTAGCGGAGGGATAGGTGAGGTCGTGTCAACGGGTAAGTACGGCACCATGCATTATACCGAAACAATTTCACCACAAGTTGTAGAATCTACACAGAATGAGGTTGTTAGAGTTAACCCTGTTAGAGTAATAGCAGTTCCCAATGGGAAAACAGATGTATCAGGAGCCACTCCCATAAGGAACATTGCCATGTACACACCATTTTCCCGAATGGAATTAAGAACCATAGTGTCCGAATTTCCTGACCCCAGGAAAGACTTAGTTGCTAGCCAAAAATACATCAGGGATCTAGGGAACACTGTAGAGCCCAACAACAAAGATTGGCAGATACTGCTAAGAGCTTGTTTACCTTCAAATGTCGACTCAGTTCAATTCTTGGCTGATTGTGGACTAGATAAAGATGTACCGCTTTCAGATGTGTACAACAAAGATAACGTAAAAAGGATAAATTTACAGCTAAAGGAGTATTTCCCAGCCGTTGTTAAATGGAACAAAATATTCTCCATTAGACAAAAAGAGTCCGAAACGGCAGCAGAATATTTTCACCGGGCACTATTAGAAATGGCAAAATACACTGGTATAGAAGACATTAGGACCAACCCAAACCATCAAGAAGTAGCAGTATCTGTACTGATGGATGGTTTAAAGGAAACATTAAAGGCTAGGGTACAGACCACGCAACCATGTTGGCGAGGTCTGTCAGTGTCCACTTTGAGAGAGGCTGCTATTGATCACGACAGAAACATCACCAGGCACAGAGAATCGCAAAGTGATAAGTTAATGTCAGTAAGTATACAGGCGCTGACCACAAAGCAGCCTGCGTATGTACCATCGAATCCTGTAAGTAAGTCAACTGAAATAACTTGTTATTCCTGTAACAGACAGGGACACTATGCACGAGACTGTAGAATAAAGAGTGTACAAAGATCTTTTCAACCCCCTAGACAACGACACAACACAAGACATTGGGAGCAGGGTCCACAGAGGCGGAGTTTTGAGCCACATACAGGGGAAACAAAAAGATACCCCCCGAACAGAGATTGGCATGCCTCTGGTAGTTCCCAGCTAACTCCCTCACAAGTAGTTGCTGCCAACGGGATTCAGGGAGGTCAGCATACCCAATAGGGGTGTGGCCATACCTGTAATCTGCAGCCAGTAAAATTGATTGCAAGCCTTGGAAATGAACCCGAGATCGCAATCAATGTAGCTGGTAAAACTTTAAACTTTCTTGTAGACACAGGGGCGGCCAAGTCAGTGATAAATTCGACAGTGGGCATGAGAACCACTGGTAAGACAATTCCAGCCATGGGAGTAACAGGAGTAGTCCAGCATTACCCTGTTAGCAAACCAGCCGAGATTACAATAGGGCCTTTGCATACCAAGCATTCCTTTTTGCTGGCTGCATCGGCACCAACCAATCTCCTGGGAAGAGACTTACTATGTAAAATGGGGTGCGTCATTTATTGTACTTCTGAAGGTGTATTCTTGGACATACCTGAGAATCACGCTCAGGAAGTACGAGACATGTTAGACTCCCCATCAAAATTAATGTCACATTCCATTATGACAAATAGGAATCCATCCCAAGTAGAAGAGATGACTTCCCAGATACCAGAGTCACTTTGGACAAAAGACGGACAGGACACTGGATTAATGGCAAACGTAGCTCCAGTAGTTGTACAAGTAAAAGATGGTAGGATAGCTCCAAAAATCCCACAGTATCCTCTGAAGCCAGAGGTGGAGTTAGGAGTTTTCCCAGTAATAGAGCGCTTGCTACAACAGGGCATTCTGGTAAGAACGTCCAGCACAGCCAATAGTCCCATCTTCCCTGTTAAAAAGAGTGGGGGGAGGGGTTACAGACTAGTGCAGGATCTAAGGGGGATTAACAAAATAGTTGAGAGTCAGTTCCCCGTAGTGCCAAATCCAGCTGTCATCCTAATGCAAATTCCTCCCACTGCCAAATTTTTCACTGTAATTGACCTCTGCTCCGCTTTCTTTTCGGTACCTCTGCACCCTGACAGCCAATATTTGTTTGCATTCACATACAAAGGAGTCCAATACACGTGGACTCGACTACCCCAAGGTTTCATAGATAGTCCAAGTATATTTTCTCAGGCTTTGCATGATTGTTTACAGTCTTTCCAACCAGAGAGTGGATCAGTATTGATACAGTATGTGGATGATTTACTACTGTGTTCTGATTCATTGGAAGCATCCCTGAAGGATACGAAACAGCTCCTGTTTCATCTTTCAGACACAGGTCACAAGGTTTCCAAAGACAAGTTGCAATTATGCCAAACTAAGGTAAAATATTTGGGACACAGTCTAACACAAGGACTGAGACACCTGACCGCTGATAGAATCCAAGCAATTAGAGACATGACACTGCCACAAACCCAGCAACAGATCAGAACGTTTTTAGGAATGTGTGGGTATTGCCGTAATTGGATCCCAGGGTTTTCCATATTGGCGTTACCTTTGCAGGAAATGGTCTCCTCAAACAAACCTGATCGGATTTCGCATACCGACGAATCCGAAACAGCATTTGAGAGACTCAAACAGTCCCTAACGCAGGCGCCAGCACTAGGTATGCCAGACTATGGGAAACCCTTTGAACTATACGGAACAGAAAGTGCTGGGTGCGCAGCAGGTGTACTAACCCAAAAACACGGTGACGCCAGCAGGCCAGTTGCATACTACAGCGCTCAGCTAGACACGGTAGCGCGATCCCTCCCCACATGCTTGCGAAGCGTTGCTGCAATAGCATTGCTAGTAACAAAAAGCGAAGATGTCGTGCTAGGCCACAACCTCACAATCCATACACCACATGCAGTGTCAGCCTTATTGAATTCTGCCCAAACCAGACACGTCTCATCAGCGAGGTTTACAAGATGGGAATTGGCACTAATGGCCCCAGTAAACATCACCATAAGGAGATGCAGTGCATTAAATCCTGCAACATATCTCCCAGGTGTGCCTGGTCAGGCACAAAGGGTGGAAGGTGAGAGTGATGGGGAAGGAGGATTTAATACAAAGGAAGATACACATGATTGTATGGAATATTTGACCCAAAATTTTACCGCAAGGCCTGACATCAGTGACAATCCACTGGAAGATGCAGAACTCACGTTCTACACGGACGGTAGTTGTCACAGACAGTCAGACTCGGGAGACTTGTGTACTGGATACGCAGTCGTAGATGACCAAGACACCATAGAAGCGGAACCGCTAGGCCCACCTCACTCAGCCCAGGTTGCTGAACTGGTCGCCCTAACCAGAGCATGTGAATTGGCTAAGGGTAAGTCAGCCAATATCTACACCGATTCTAGATACGCATTCGGGGTAGTCCATGATTTCGGAGCCCTATGGCGCCTCAGAAATTTCATGACGGCAGCTGGTACACCGATAGCGCATGCAGCTCACATAAAAAGGCTTCTAACAGCGATACAGGAACCCGACAGAGTGGCTGTTATCAAATGTAAAGCACATACATATAGTCAAGACCCAGTATCACTTGGTAACAGCCGAGCAGACGAAGCTGCTAAGTTAGCAGCTGCTACCCCCATACCGACAGACACCACACAACTGATGGTATTCAATACCATCAACACACAAAAGTTGTGTGAGATGCAGAATTTGTGTTCCACACAGGAAAGAGCAGTCTGGAAGGCAAAGGGATATGGCCAGGAGTCCTCAGGGCTCTGGACGGATGGACATGGTAAACCAGTGGCCCCCAGAGCATATCTTCCATGTCTGGCTGAAGCAGCTCACGGGCTGACTCATCTAGGCAAGGAGGGAATGTGCAAATTGGTAAGAGCATACTGGTGCGCCCCAGGATTCTCCTCTCATGCGAGTAAAAGAGCAATGTCATGCCTTACCTGTCTGAGAAAGAATATTGGAAAGGCAATACCTACAGAACCATCCCATATCCCACCTGCCGGCGGCCCTTTTCAGGTAATACAAATTGACTTCATTCAATTACCCCCATGTCGGAATTTGAAATATGTACTTGTTTGTATAGATGTTTTCTCGAATTGGGTCGAAGCATTTCCAGCGGCTACAAATACCGCTATGTTTACAGCTAAGAAAATTGTGCAGGAATTTGTATGTAGATATGGTATCCCTAGAATAATCGAAAGTGATAGGGGTACCCATTTTACAGGTGATGTCTTTCAAGGAATGTGTAAGTTGATGGGAATTGATAGCAAGCTGCACACTCCGTACCGTCCACAGGCGAGTGCGAAGGTCGAAAGAGTGAACAGCACTATTAAAAATAAATTGAGTAAAGTAATGGCAGAGACAGGATTGACATGGCCAGAAGCTTTACCCATTGTTTTGTATAGCATCAGAACCACTCCCAGGTCCCCTCTTAATCTGTCCCCTTTTGAAATCTTGTTTGGTCGACAACCGCATGTCATGATTAACCCTCAGGATGATTTGAAATGTAACAATGAAGTAACTGTAAAGTACTTGATTAACATGAGTAAACAGTTAAGGAATCAAAATGATAATCTGAAGTTGGTGATTCCTGATTTACCAGGTAGTAATTGTCATGACACTGAACCTGGGGATTATGTAATGATACGGAATTTTCTACGCTCAGGTTGCCTTATTGATAGATGGGAAGGACCATACCAGGTCTTATTGACTAGCACCACAGCATTGAAGGTTGCTGAGAGAGAGACTTGGGTCCATTCATCCCACTGCAAGAAGGTTGCTGATCCAGAGAAGTCCCGTGATAAGGAACAGACGGTAGAGGTTGTATCACTGGAGTGTCTGTTCCAGGAGGACTGAGGCGGCACCTGAGCCTTGAAGACCGAAAGCAGTTGTCGACTCCCCAATCCCTTTTATTGTTTTTCTCCACTTCCCATCCCCTCTCCCTTGAAATTTCTTTTTCCCCCTTCTCATTCTTCTCCATTTCCTCCTCAAAGATGGACTTGCCCCAAGAGACTGTGATCCGGATTTTCCTGTTAACCATGATGTTGACTAGAGCAGTCTGTTCCGGCGAGAGTACCATGGAGGTCGAGAGAGGTTCTGGAATGGGTTCCGATTATGATGATGGAGGCGTAGTTTTCCAAGATCAACCTAACCAACAAGCAAAGGCGAGTATCAGAAAACGATCCGATAGAAGAAATTGTGATGGATTGTTAGCTGAAGAAAACTGTATCTGCAGGCTCTGTGACAATTTGATTGAAGATGGGTGCATAAAGAAATGCCAATCCAGTTTTAATATCCATATGGACTGGCATCCATTGAGTGATTATCACTCCTTAGTGGGTAATGTATTAAACAAAACAGATTGTTGGGTATGCTCTCAAGTACCTCAGGGTCATAGCAAATCAGGGCTAGTACCATTTCCTTTAACGATAGGGGAGGTACTTGAGTTAAATGGTGGGAGACCGGTGGACCGGAGGTTTAATATCTCCAGCCCTCCTAGTTTGAAACTCCACCAATACCACGTGGATAGGTCCCTATTATGTTTTAACATCTCCAATCCCAGAAAGCCGGGAAATTGGGAAGTATCATGGAGTAACCACACCATGACCTTTTCACATAGAGCAGATAGAATGCCTACAGATACAGAGCTTGTACGCCACATAGCCAGTAGAGGAAAATCTTTCCGGTATAGATACACCTTAGGAAATAGGATTACTAGAGTTGGAGAAGTATCACCAGGATACTGTGCACATATCGTACAACCTGATACGTGCATTAAGCAGATGGAAGAATTAGGGCTAGGAGATTTCACCTGGAAGGTGTGTAATATGGTAATGTCTTTCTCCGTCCCATATGTTCTCCCCGATGATGCATATTTCATATGCGGGAGAAAGGCGTACAAGTGGCTTGCCCCAAACTCTGAAGGATTGTGTTATATTGGAAGAGTATTGCCTGAAGTAATGACTGTAACTCATGATAAAATGAAAGACATACACCGTGGTGCCCAAACTCCTTATACTCACACTCATTACGAGCACCTCGTTAAAAGACAACTGTCAGAAAGGTTAGAGCATCCGGCCTCTGATCTGATCCATGAATCCACCGGGATTCAGGTTCTGGTGGCGTTAGATTTCACTCGCACCGCTCGAGGAGTGATGAATTATAGATACATTTCCGCACTCGCCAATTTGTTAGATAATATCACTGAAATGTATGATGACACGTTTAGATACACTGGAAGAGAACTCCAAGCTTATAAAACAGAACTGGTACAGCATAGAATGGTTCTTAATTACCTCACAGCAGTGACAGGCGGATATTGTGTTACATTGGCAACACAGTACGGCGTGAAGTGTTGCACGTATATCACAAATAGCACCGAGGATCCGGTAGAGGTCATAGACCAAAAGATGGACGATATTCTCCAATTAAAGTGGGAATTTCGCCGAAAACACAATCTCACTCTTGCTGCTGTAGGTAATGAGCTGACTGGTTGGGTGTCATGGTTGAACCAGCGAAATTGGTTCTCCGGTTTGGGAGACTGGGCTCAAGGAGTCATAATGGATGTTGGAAAGTTTCTCCTATGTATTTTAGGTGTTGTTATATCTATTGGATTGATATTTAGATGCGGGCAGGCTTTAATGAGGTGCAAACAAAGTACAAGAGTGATGAGTTTGAGGAGTGAGGAAACTGTAATTAACCTGGATTTGATTTATGACCCAATGATAGAAACCAGGATGTGATGAAAATTCGATTATACGGTCCGTTTCTTTCACCTGTTTTTCTGCTTTTCTCCAAGATAACAAGACCCCCTTGGACGAGGAAGTTGACGAGACGCTATACAGACAACGGATGGACCAAAGAAAGAGTTTTGACCACTTGAGAAATGGACACTTGATGAACTTTGCCATGGATCCCCAGTTTCCCTAGTATTTTTAAACTCACGCTAGCCCAACATTTTTTGTAAATCTGATGGCACTGACAAAGCTTGTTGCTCATGCCTAAGGAGCAAAACAGCGCAAAGAAGACGACTTTCAACTGATACCGAACAAAACTTCAACGACAGATGTACATTTACCTGACATAGAATATCATTGCATTTTCCATAAGTGTTCTTTATCTTTATCTCTACAACCCTCAGGTAATGACACACATAGTCGATAGGGAATACAGGCACAGATATCAGCAACCACATACTTCCCCCATTCATGTATCATCAACTAAAATGTGCATCCCCATTCTGTTACAACTGAAAGCCAAAATGAGCTCGGTAGAGTTTGACAGCCCATCCACAGACCCTTGATACGGGATAAGAAGGAATTCAAATGTATACTTCGCAATACCTCGAAGCTTGATTTACAACACGTACGGCACGATGATACATGACCCCCCAAACATGGACTCATACACACATGCTTCTGCTATCTCACTAGGTCATACCCTCTTCACACCTACTCCTCTCTCCTCCCCTACCCAACCATGGAAATGAATTAACCCCTGACATATATTTTTCTCCTTTCGAAATGTTTTAGAAGGTGGCAGTTATTATTGACTGCCAAAGGGTGGACTGTCAAAGTCAGAAAAATATCTCTATGCACACTGCCATATTTGCACCTCACACTGGTCCGCGCTGCGCATGCGTGCGCTTTCCCGTGATAGCGCATACCCGCTGATGCGTGCACCCGCTCGCATCGGTATGCGTATTTACGGTAAAGAGTATGTAGTCGTAGCGTGCGACCCAATCGTTACATATTTCCACAATTAACGTAGTTTATAAATCATGGTCCCTTTGATAGATTCTGAAAGTTTGGTTAATATAGAATGTCCCTGAACGGAGGAATCCCTCTTTGTATTGTAGGAAGGGTCTAACAGGAGTCATACAGCAGTGTTTGGTACCCATCGGAAGAGGATTTAAATAGCAATATTCCGGTGTTGGTTTGGAGCGTATTAATCGCTCGTGCGAATAGTTATGGACATAAGAAGTTTATGTCCATTACTATTATTTACTCTTACTCAGGTATGCGGCGGGAAACCCAGTTTCCCACCCACCTGAGCTGTTTGAAATCGTCACAGCCCACCTGTATGAATCACCCTATGACCTTTTGTTATGATGCAAAGCCGAATTCCTGTGTCCAATGGACGATAAGATTGTAGGGACCATTGGATTGCATTGTGTGTGGAGCATAAAAGACGGGCCTGTGGCATCCAGCTTTCACTTCTCATCAAACGGTTCTCATTGCTGATAATCGGGAAGCTGGATGTCCAGAAGCGCTTGCGATCGTTACCCTTGTGCGTAAGTTTCTCTCCGTAATCATATTGTCTTACTGTGAGCCAATCTCTCTCTCTCATCTCTCTGTCTCTCTCTCTCTCTACTCTTTCTCTCGTATTTTCCTTAAAGTATCTTGAATTGTATTGTATTTATAGTGTAGTTATTTGGTTAGGAAGTCTCTGTTATATTGTAGTGTATCATTTGTACTGTGATTCCTTTTTACAAGTATATTAGTTATAATACATTTAATAGGCTTTGGACCCTAAACAAGTATCTGTGTATTTCCTCATATTGTTAAGAGCGTCGGTGACGCTCAAGCAGCTTTGTAGTTAATCAGGTTACACCAGGTTGCACTTACACATTGTCTCTACATAAAGGTATACTGTGAATCTCATTGTTAAAGGTATAGATATCAAGGTATAGCGTTGTGAGCGTCTGCGCCGCTGGTGATCTCCTCGTGGTCTCGAGCGTCCGCTACGCCATAGCGAATCATTACGTTTGTCTGTAACCAATAAGCGTGCTTGCCTGTGATCTCTGGGCCGTGAGCGAACGTGACGCTTGAGCGTCTCGCCTACGGCTGAGCGATCGTTACGCAACTAGCGTACCCTTACGGTACTTCATACGTAGATAGCGTACTGTGTTCTTAGGCCTCATAAGGGGTTATAAGTACGATAAATAGATTCAGCTTTATCACACCTCACCATCAGAATCCTCCTGGTCAATTTCCTCCCCAGCGCCAGCAACACCCATATCCTCCTCATCCTGGTGTACTTCAACACTGACATCTTCAATCTGACTATCAGGAACTGGACTGCGGGTGCTCCTTCCAGCACTTGCAGGGGGCGTGCAAATGGTGGAAGGCGCATGCTCTTCACGTCCAGTGTTGGGAAGGTCAGGCATCGCAACCGACACAATTGGACTCTCCTTGTGGATTTGGGATTTCGAAGAATGCACAGTTCTTTGCTGTGCTGCTTTTGCCAGCTTGAGTCTTTTCATTTTTCTAGCGAGAGGCAGAGTGCTTCCATCCTCATGTGAAGCTGAACCACTAGCCATGAACATAGGCCAGGGCCTCAGCCGTTCCTTGCCACTCCGTGTGGTAAATGGCATATTGGCAAGTTTACGCTTCTCCTCCGACAATTTTATTTTAGGTTTTGGAGTCCTTTTTTTACTGATATTTGGTGTTTTGGATTTGACATGCTCTGTACTATGACATTGGGCATCGGCCTTGGCAGACGACGTTGCTGGCATTTCATCGTCTCGGCCATGACTAGTGGCAGCAGCTTCAGCACGAGGTGGAAGTGGATCTTGATCTTTCCCTAATTTTGGAACCTCAACATTTTTGTTCTCCATATTTTAATAGGCACAACTAAAAGGCACCTCAGGTAAACAATGGAGATGGATGGATTGGATACTAGTATACAATTATGGACGGGCTGCCGAGTGCCGACACAGAGGTAGCCACAGCCGTGAACTACCGCACTGTACTGTGTCTGCTGCTAATATAGACTGGTTGATAAAGAGATAGTATACTCGTAACTAGTATGTATGTATAAAGAAAGAAAAAAAAACCATGGTTAGGTGGTATATACAATTATGGACGGGCTGCCGAGTGCCGACACAGAGGTAGCCACAGCCGTGAACTACCGCACTGTACTGTGTCTGCTGCTAATATATAGACTGGTTGATAAAGAGATAGTATACTCGTAACTAGTATGTATGTATAAAGAAAGAAAAAAAAACCACGGTTAGGTGGTATATACAATTATGGACGGGCTGCCGAGTGCCGACACAGAGGTAGCCACAGCCGTGAACTACCGCACTGTACTGTGTCTGCTGCTAATATAGACTGGTTGATAAAGAGATAGTATACTCGTAACTAGTATGTATGTATAAAGAAAGAAAAAAAAACCACGGTTAGGTGGTATATACAATTATGGACGGGCTGCCGAGTGCCGACACAGAGGTAGCCACAGCCGTGAACTACCGCACTGTACTGTGTCTGCTGCTAATATATAGACTGGTTGATAAAGAGATAGTATACTCGTAACTAGTATGTATGTATATAGAAAGAAAAAAAAACCACGGTTAGGTGGTATATACAATTATGGACGGGCTGCCGAGTGCCGACACAGAGGTAGCCACAGCCGTGAACTACCGCACTGTACTGTGTCTGCTGCTAATATATAGACTGGTTGATAAAGAGATAGTATACTCGTAACTAGTATGTATGTATAAAGAAAGAAAAAAAAACCACGGTTAGGTGGTATATACAATTATGGACGGGCTGCCGAGTGCCGACACAGAGGTAGCCACAGCCGTGAACTACCGCACTGTACTGTGTCTGCTGCTAATATATAGACTGGTTGATAAAGAGATAGTATACTCGTAACTAGTATGTATGTATAAAGAAAGAAAAAAAAACCACGGTTAGGTGGTATATACAATTATGGACGGGCTGCCGAGTGCCGACACAGAGGTAGCCACAGCCGTGAACTACCGCACTGTACTGTGTCTGCTGCTAATATATAGACTGGTTGATAAAGAGATAGTATACTCGTAACTAGTATGTATGTATAAAGAAAGAAAAAAAAACACGGTTAGGTGGTATATACAATTATGGACGGGCTGCCGAGTGCCGACACAGAGGTAGCCACAGCCGTGAACTACCGCACTGTACTGTGTCTGCTGCTAATATAGACTGGTTGATAAAGAGATAGTATACTCGTAACTAGTATGTATGTATAAAGAAAGAAAAAAAAACCACGGTTAGGTGGTATATACAATTATGGACGGGCTGCCGAGTGCCGACACAGAGGTAGCCACAGCCGTGAACTACCGCACTGTACTGTGTCTGCTGCTAATATAGACTGGTTGATAAAGAGATAGTATACTACTAATATTATATATACTGGTGGTCAGGTCACTGGTCACTAGTCACACTGGCAGTGGCACTCCTGCAGCAAAAGTGTGCACTGTTTAATTTTAATATAATATTATGTACTCCTGGCTCCTGCTATAACCTATAACTGGCACTGCAGTAGTGCTCCCCAGTCTCCCCCACAATTATAAGCTGTGTGAGCTGAGCAGTCAGACAGATATATAATATATATAGATGATGCAGCACACTGGCCTGAGCCTGAGCAGTGCACACAGATATGGTATGTGACTGACTGAGTCACTGTGTGTATCGCTTTTTTCAGGCAGAGAACGGATATATTAAATAAACTGCACTGTGTGTCTGGTGGTCACTCACTATATAATATATTATGTACTCCTGGCTCCTGCTATAACCTATAACTGGCACTGCAGTAGTGCTCCCCAGTCTCCCCCACAATTATAAGCTGTGTGAGCTGAGCAGTCAGACAGATATATATAATATTATATATAGATAATAGATGATGCAGCACACTGGCCTGAGCCTGAGCAGTGCACACAGATATGGTATGTGACTGAGTCACTGTGTGCTGTGTATCGCTTTTTTCAGGCAGAGAACGGATTATAAATAAAACTGGTGGTCACTATCAGCAAAACTCTGCACTGTACTGAGTACTCCTAATGCTCCCCAAAATTAGTAAATCAAGTGTCTCTCTAATCTATTCTAAACGGAGAGGACGCCAGCCACGTCCTCTCCCTATCAATCTCAATGCACGTGTGAAAATGGCGGCGACGCGCGGCTCCTTATATAGAATCCGAGTCTCGCGATAGAATCCGAGCCTCGCGAGAATCCGACAGCGTCATGATGACGTTCGGGCGCGCTCGGGTTAACCGAGCAAGGCGGGAAGATCCGAGTCGCTTGGACCCGTGAAAAAAAACATGAAGTTCTGGCGGGTTCGGATTCAGAGAAACCGAACCCGCTCATCTCTAATTGGTATGCCTGCTATTGATATGTTATAACTGCATATTTTTTAAATTTGTTTTATCATTACATTATGATCAATTTACTGGTCATATTTTCAATTGTCTTAATTTCTATTCTTGAGCTTAAAAGATTCACAGTAACAGCATTACCATTATTGATAAAACCATTTACGGGGGCGTGGCTTGGCGAGCAACCTAGGTGGACGTGGAATGTAGGAGCTCCTGCTAATTTGTTTTATAATTGCCCTCTCTGTGCTGCCAGCCAGCCCCAGTCCGCTCTCCCTGACTGCAGTGTGCCCATATAGCGCGGTGAGGCAGGACACAGAGCCGGGGGACTGTTAACTCAGTCCCCGCGGGTTGTGGCCTCATTGCCGTTTGAAGCCGGGACCTCGCGTGCCAGATCCGCCCCACATCACCGGAAGTGTTGCATCGGCGACGAGACCTGATCCTTCCTGACCGCTGACCGCGGCGCCGCTGACAGGAGGGAACTCACCCGCCGAGGCTGTTAGCTGCGCCCGTGTGAAAGGATCTGCTTCCCCCAGGGCGGCTGCCGGGCTGCGGCTCCGGAAGGCGGCGGCCATCTTCCCCAACTCCATGGGAGGCCCGAGCAGTGCGGCAACGCCGGGAGGAGGCGGGCGGCTAAGGGAGGTGTCCCCCTGACCCGCACAGGTGCCGCTTGACCCGCAGGTACTTTTTGCTGGATGCTGGGGTGGAGGGTGCAGTGGGCCATATTGGGAGGCTCACCTCATTACACTATACCCTGCTTCACAGATTGGGGTAGTGCTGCACACACCCAGGAACCCTGCTGATCCCCTAGACACAGCTGGGCTATTTAGCGGATGTTCTATTACCAGCTGAGCCTTTTTGATCTCTGGCGCACCGCAAGAAGTTAATCACCCCTGTTTGTTCTGGACATTTGTGACACCACAGCTCCCTCTGGTGGATCTCCTGGGTCTAGCATCTTCTTTTGGAGTTTCCCATTCTTTATATATTGCTGTACCGTCTCCTGCTTTATATGGAAGCTATATAGAACGAAAAGCAGGCCGGAAAGGTCATACCCTTGACGCATGTTTTTTCAAGATAATGGCGGTGATGCTTGGTCCTCCTGCACCACTCGTGAACCGATCTTAACTTGATGACTTGCAAATGCTGACCCACTGGGAGTCACTGTGCTAGGGACACTTCTCTAAGCGTTATGTAGACATTCAGCCGCTGCATGTTCAACCGTGTGATGTATTCGGCTCTTCTTCTCTAACTACATTATGGTCAGGCGCAAGAAATCTACTAAAGAGAGACCCACACATTCTCTTACCGAAAACATGTCACAGGCCAATATGAGACCATTCTTAAGACTCACTCCATCGAAACTCACTGATGATATTTCTGTATCCAGCCCCTCCTCTACCCCCTCAGATTCTCCAAAATTGTCTCCTGCTGCAGAATCTCCTCAGACACAACATGGAGGTGATACAGACCTCCGCGATATTCTTGCCTTCATGAGAACGCTTCCAACCAAACAAGATCTTCAGGACACTATCCGTAGGGAATTAGCAACTGTCCGACAGGATATCTCCCAACTCTCTGACGGGGTTTCTTCTATGGAAACTCGTCAAGATACCTCTGAGAGTTTTCTGAAATCCCTTACGGACACCGTTATTGCTCAGTCCACTGAGATTCGTTCGCTAAGGTCGCAGATATTGTATTTGGACAACAGAGGGAGAAGAAATAATATCCGGATTCGGGGTTTACCGGAGGATGCCCCGCAATCTAGTTTGATCGCTGCTCTTACAAAAATCTTCAACAAAATACTGGGCGCTGATCCCACCAATACCATTACATTTGACATGGCTCATCGCACTCTTAAACCAAAGAGCCTGTCTGCTGATAGCCCACGAGATGTTATATGCCGCCTACACTACTACTCCCAAAAAGATGATATCATGCGTAAAGTGAAACAACTAGATGGCATCGATTTCAATGGCACAACGATACATATCTTTCAAGATCTGTCATGGCATACTCTCCAGCAAAGAAGATCCCTGAAACCTCTCACGGATGAACTCCGAAAGCGCCAATTGAAGTATCGGTGGGGCTTTCCCTTCAGCCTCCGGGTATCTTCGGCTGGGAGACTACATACCCTGACCACTCATTCTGAACTCTCATTATTTTGTGCAGGACTTGGCCTCCCGAATCTTGTTATCCCCGCCTGGGAATTTATTGTGCCTGACCTTCAACCACCGCAGCCACTCGAGAATAGTGCCTCTTGGACAGAGGTTCACCATTCCTGGAAGAAGAGCCCTCTTGTAAAAGCATCTCGTCCAGAAGATCCCAATACCTGACTGACCCTTGCTTAACGCTGCAGGTGTTAACCATGTGTCTGCTATATCCTTTGGTGTCGATTGTTACTCCTACACCGATTGAGACTTTAGCTAAAGTTTTTATATTTCTTGAGTTCTAGGTTTAAAATACACCATTAAGTTGATGGCTGCTCAACTCAGATTTGTTCATGTCAGCCCTACATGTTATGTTGCTTTTTGTATTTGTAGATTCAATCAAGGTGTAACGGTTGTTTCTATCTCTTTTTCTGTTCTCGCGATATGTCTACAATATTTAGAGATACTATGTGATCATTTCTTATACTACTCGATAATTTGTTTTTAAGTCCCTAGTGGTGACTCCCTTGCCCCTTACCCGCATATGGCCTATGCGCCTTCTGGATCCCTGGTGTACATGCACCGGGTTTCCCGTAGTGGGTGTTTAACTGTTGTTATTGTCCATGTTTCCCCAGTTTGGTTTTCCCATTCTTCTCCTTTCATTTCTGTCTTCTTCTTTCTCTTTGTTCTCCTGGGTAGACCCGAAGTCATTGCATGTCCTATTGTCTGGTATAGTGAATGACAGTACCGGGTAAACTAAAATTTTTATCAATTAATGCAAAGGGCGTGAACCTCCCAGAAAAAAGATCCAACCTGCTTCAGTCTTTGTGGGCAGACAGGGTTGATGTTGCCCTGATTCAAGAGACACATTTTAGAATTTTGGCACGCAATCCATCCCTGACTAACCGTAGGTTCCCTATAGCCTACTATTGCAATAACCCGGGTAGCAAATCGAAGGGTGTAGCAATTCTTTTTTCCAAAAATTTACAAATTTCTGATATTTCAGTCCATAGACCGGTACCGGGGAGGTTGCTAGTTGTAAACTGTAAGATCTTTACCCAGATCTATACGTTTATAGTACTTTATGCACCCAACCAAGGTCAGGTGTCCTTTTTTCAATCAAATCTTTTGCATCTAGATTCCATAACCACAGGATTGTTGGTCATGGGGGGAGACCAGAATTGGTCCATGGATCCGTTCCTTGACACCTCCTCCGCCACCCTAATTTCTCCAAGCATAAACACAGCAAGGTCAAAAAGATCTTTCATGACTTACAGATCGTAGATTCCTGGAGGGTTATGAACCCGACTGGAAGAGACTACTCATTTTATTCCAACCCACATCGAGTTTACTCACGCCTAGATTATCTATTTCTAAATCATAGACATCTACATCTATTAGTTGACACATTTATTGGTTCAATAACCTGGTCAGATCACGCCCCGGTTTCTATGGTGTTATTAGTGCCTTCACACACCATAGGCTCATGGACATGGCATCTTAATGAGACTCTTCTACACGACACATATTGTAGGGGCGAGATTGAAACAGCACTTACTGAATATTTTGAAAATAATGTTACCGATGAGGTCTCTAAAGTAATTATCTGGGAAGCACATAAATGTACCCTGAGAGGCAAACTTATTCAGCTAGGTTCCCTTAAGAAAAAGCAAAAATCCGCCCAAATAAGCAAGCTACTACAACAAATCCATTCGTTAGACACGTTGCATAAGTCATCCTTATCACGGGAAGAATTTATGGAACTAACGGAAGCGCGGACAAATTTAAATAAAATTCTTAACGCAAGCACCCAACTTTCTATACGCAAATGTAAGGCTAGGTACTACCAGTGGGGCAACAAACCGGGACGCCTTTTAGCACAAGTTCTTAAAGCACAACGCTCATCCCTGTTTATTAATGCTATGAAAAATGATAGTGGTGTCCATCGCTTCAAGACGCCCGAAATAGCAGAATGTTTTCAAAAATATTACTCACAGCTATATAATTTAGCTGCCTCCTCCCCAGACACAGATCCTCTCTCGGAGGTTCTCCAGTCCAAAGGTTATTTAGAAAAGGTTGCTTACCCCACACTGACCCCATCCAAGGTACTTCTGTTGGAACGGCCCTTTACCCTACAAGAAGTAGAGCATGCCATATCGTCCATGCCCCAGGGCAAAAGCCCCGGCCCTGACGACTTTACGTCCGCTTATTACAAGTTATTTAGAGATAAGTTATCACCTCACCTTCTTCAAGCTTTTAATTCCATCTCGTCAGATATACATTTTTCCACACAATCCCTAGAGGCTCAAATAACAGTCATCCCCAAACAGGGGAAAGATCCCTCAGTGTGCTCCAGTTACCGACCCATATCTCTGCTTAATGTTGATGTAAAACTATTTGCAAAATTGATGGCGACTAGACTCAATGAGTTCCTCCCTAGTCTTATACACAGCGACCAGGTGGGATTCGTTCCGGGTCGCGAAGCTAAAGACAACACGACTAAAATTCTGAATCTTATACACTTGGCTTCGCACGGACGGATCCCTGCCGTTCTTTTGTCAATGGACACCGAGAAGGCTTTTGACAGGGTCAATTGGGGTTTTATGAGGTCGGTTTTGGAGCATATTGGACTGGGTCCGCGAGCAATGGCTAGGATTATGGCTCTTTACACATCACCGTCAGCACGGGTTCGTATTAACGGCTCGCTTTCGGATCCTTTCTTAATTAGTAATGGAACGAAACAGGGATGCCCTCTGTCTCCTATAATTTTTGTCCTCTGCATAGAAGCGTTAGCCAGGGCTATTAGAGCCAACAAATGTATATCAGGCCTACAATTGGGAGATGAGGAATATAAATTAGCACTATTTGCCGACGATATCTTAGCTTTGACTACACGACCCGTTCATTCACTACCCCACCTTATGAAGGAACTAAACACATTTAGTGCCCTCTCCAATTTTAAGGTTAACACGTCCAGGTCCAACGCCCTGAACATCTCTGCAACTCCCTCTACAGTAACTATATTGAAACGCTCATTTCCATTTCTTTGGAAACCTTCACATATTACATATTTGGGGGTTCAATTACCACAGGACCTATCACGCCTACTGTCTTTGAACTTCCTCCCGCTCCTCCGAGCTGTAAGGAATGATTACTGCAGATGGCATTTACGGCATCTGTCCTGGCTCGGTAGAGTGGGCGTGGTTAAAATGAACACGTTACCTAAATTACTTTACACTCTTCAGACGCTACCAATACAGATTCCGGACTCGTGGTTCAGATCCATTCAACTCCTTATACAGTAATTCGTATGGTCCCGTAAAAGACCGAGAATTAGTAAATCCATTATGATGAGGCCAGCTACACGAGGAGGGTTTCAACTTCCCGATATTAGGAGCTACTATAATGCAATTCTGCTTAACAGAATTCTGGACTGGACCAGGAGTCGGGACAATAAGCAATGGGTGGGTTTGGAGTGCCTTTATGTACGGCAGTACCCTGAGATATTTCCATGGCTCCCTACTATACCCAAATTGATTACACCTCATCCTACTATCTCTCCCACATTATCTTTCTGGAAAACTATCCATCGATGCCCGTATATTTCCTCGGATTTTGGTCCCTTAACCTCCTTCTTAGGTAACTTAGACTTTACGCCGGGTATCTCTCTCTCACACTTCCGCACATGGGCACTGGAGGGGCTATTTAGAGTTGGACAATTAGTTCAAAAATCTGGAGTTAAACAGTTTGCGGATGTTCGAATTAAGTGGAACATCCCACACACTGATTTTTTGAAACATCTTCAGGTTAGGCACTATCTAAATTCGGATAAAATACTTTCACTGGCCACCAGAGAATTAACACAGTTTGAGAGGCTATGCATTGCCCCAATTAACTCCACCCACACGATTTCCACACTGTACAAACTATTGCATACACACGATACACTCACGCTTTCATCTTTCACTTTAAGGTGGGAGAATGATCTGAACCTGAGGCTACAAAAAAAACAAGGAAGTAGAGAGCGCAAGCAGACTGAATTAGCAATATTTAATTAAAACTGCACAAGGAATACAATATATTATATATATATATATGTGTAATTGATAAAACATAAAATTATGAACAAATGGGATCCTCCAGCTTACAGTCCATTTAATGCAATAATGGATTCCAAATTAGACAGTCAAACGCTCCTTCTATTTAGAGCAATGAGTTCATCAATTTGTGTTTAAATAACTTTTTTTGCAAATTATTCACTTCTAAAAAGTTATTTAATCCGGAAAATCACTTATATTGGATTATCAGATAACAGATGTGCTGCTTGTTCCAGCACTTTATATTCCAAAAGGATAGCAGCTTTGTATATAGAAATACGTCTTCCAGTGTGCTTTACAGCGGCTCCGTCTACCGCTCTCCCTAAAGCACACTTATGGAATCTTTCAATAAATAGCCGCTTACCGCATCCGGATGCGTTCAGCTTCACGGCACTAAAAATCACCATGCACCAGACGGCTGTACCGCAAACTCCCGAGTGGAATAGATGACGGCCACGGTCCCCGTTTAGCAAGGCGGACCACTGCAGGTGGCTGTGGTGAAAGCGGATCCACTGGTGCGGTGCAGAAATTGTGATGAATATCCAAAGCACAAATGGAGAGTGCCGGGATCCCAAGTCCGAATAAACCCTGACGCGTTTCTCGACCTACGTACACTGGTCGTTTCCTCAGAGGGAGAAAGTATTCGGTTACCACCCAGTCTCCATTCTTATAGGGACCAGGAGTTAATTAAATCATAAGTGCAGTCACCTGAGTATCCACCTGTTTGGCTCAATACTAGGAACGTGTGTGTGTATAATATCTAAAGGCACATATACTAAAATATACAAATAAGTCTTATTTAAAAACATAGTCATACTTCCTTTAAATCGATTTAGCACAAAATAATTAATATATTCTTACATCATTATAGCATAAATATATATAATAATAAAAATGACTATAAACAAAAAGGCAGATAGATATCTAATAGAGGAGACAGCAATATAATCTTACATATAAAATATAACATGTATTTATATAATATATTTAAAAATGAAAGTAAAATATACACATAAAATTAAAATCAAGAAGTAAATAAAAATAAAAATAAAATATATTATGATATGAAGAAAATACATCATGACATTCATAAAAAAATATATGTACATATTGACTAACAATATGTTGGATGAATCCAAAATAGGGGAAAGAAGGGGGGGGAAAAGGGGGAAAAAAAGGGGGGGAAAAATATGGCAATTTGATACTGACATATCTTGGCCAGACAGAAAACACTTTATTACCTTTTAAAGAGACAGTAACAGCCCTAGAAGCATCTTAACATATTGAATGGAATAAACATCATAACGAAACATTATCAATGTTCCACAGATACATAAATGGATCCATATCAATATCAAAGGAGAAAAGGATATTGGAATGTATATTACAAAACCTCTAAACAATGATGACCAAACCCACCTACCCGATCTTTATAAACACTCGAATATCAGAATAATGGTTTTCTTATAAAAGGGCCAGAAACAGGCCCCACGGGGACAATAATATCCCTATCCCCACCACTGAATAATGAATAGACGTAACCCATATAAACACTAGAAAGACAATTAAATAATACATCTGTCATAATGATATTAATTTAATTCCATACTACCAATAAAACTACCCAATAGTGTATTGGATATAATAAACAACCAAGCAGAATGAGCGGGTGGATCCACATCTAAGTCAGGAACAGAGAGATAATTTACACTCGACCTGCCTGAAGAAAAGGTGGATCCAAAACCGCCCACCCAATCTCATCAATCTCATAATTTACTAAAAGCTTGACCAGGATCCCTTGAGAAACCCCCAAACACCCCTAGGAAAATAAATAGAACTCCCCTAACTAATAATAGAAGGGTTAAATGGTGTTGAGCTCCACTGTGTCATTGAGACCATGTGGGCTCAAAGTGTGTAATTGGAAAATCCAGAAGGCTTCGCACATGCAAAGCCTTCTGTATCTATCCCCACCTCTCATGGTTTGTTTTATGTGTTCTACTGCTCTAATAGTTAGGCCACTCAAATTACCCTTCTGACACATATAAACATGGTTAGATAAACTATGGGTTTTGAGATTCTTTGTTATATTCCTTTTATGCTCCATGAACCTTTCATGGAGAGGACGAATAGTGCGGCCTACATACTGCAGCCCACATCTGCATTGTATAACATAGATCACATAATTAGTCCTACAATTCATAAAGCCCTTTATCTCAAATTCTTCTAATCTACTGAAGGACTTAATGCGATTACACTTATTTTCAGCAAAAGAGCAAGTGGTACATCTATCCCTTCCACATCTAAAAAAGCCAATGGGTTTTGGAGGTAAACTAAATAAATTCTCTCCAGCAATTTTAGATCTTCTAGTAAATAAACTAGGTGCTAGTTTCTGTTTGAGAGAATTAGCTTTTCTGAAAATAACTAGATTCCTTCCAGTCAATGACGTTTCTAGTAGTTTATCTGATTTCAAAATCGCCGAATTTCTAGTAATTATCCTTTTAATATCTCCTGCAGCTCTATTAAATTGAGTAATAAAGGATATTGACCTCTCGTCAGTCCTACTCGAAGATACATTCTTCGCTACCTCCCTTTCTGGGTGAATCAATGAAGCCCTGGGTTTGAGTTGAATTTCTCTCAGGGCTTTATCTAAAACCTCTAAGGGATACCCTTGTTTAACAAATGCGGCATACATGATTTCTGCTTGACTAGTAAACAACTCATCTGTGGAGCAGTTCCGACGCAACCGTTGGAACTGTCCCTTTGGTATATTTAATTTCCACGGTTTATAATGACTACTTGTGAAGTGTAAATAGTTGTTACAGTCCACATCTTTAACGTATGTGGAGGTGATAATCTTAGAATCCTGAATACTGACTGTAATATCAAGAAAATTAATTGACTTTTTACTAAAATTACCAGTGAACTTCAAACCTATTGTGTTAGAGTTAAGAAGATAGGTGAGACGTGAAATAGGTGAAAAATCCTCATCCCAAACAAAAAATAAATCATCAATATATCTACCATAGAGGATCAGGCCCGCACCAAGATCGCCACCCCATATCTGGTGTTCTTCGAACCATCCCAGAAAGAGGTTGGCGAAACTTGGTGCGAATCTGGTCCCCATGGCTGTGCCTTTTTTCTGTAAAAAAAACTGTGAATCAAAAGAAAAATAGTTGTGCTCCAAAATAAACCTAATAGCTGACAAAATAAAAGTGCGAAAAGAAACATCCACCTCTGTGTCATAGTATAAATAGTGATTTATCGCCAAAAGACCCAAATCATGCATTATGTTGGTATAAAGAGATTCTACGTCATATGTTAATAATGTATATGAATCCTTCCAGTCTATGCTATCCAATTTATGAAGAAAATGTGTGGTGTCCTTAATATAAGAAGGGAGGGCCTGAACATATTTCTGTAGATGTGCATCTATAAAGGCAGATAAATTAGATGTCAGGGATCCTACCCCTGAAATTATAGGGTGTCCTGGTGGGGATATTAGAGACTTATGCACCTTAGGCAAATGGTAGTATATAGGTACTACTGGATATTTAACCATTAAAAATAGGAAAGTTTCTTTATTAATGTTACCCTCACTCAGTGCCTTTTCTAATAGGAACTTTAATTCGCCCTGATAGACACCTGTGGGGTCTCCTAAAATTCTCTTATAAAAGGTTGTATCATTAAGTTGTCTATAGGCCTCAGAGAGATAGTCTTCAAGGTTCTGAATGACCAGGCTACCGCCTTTATCGGCTTGTTTAATAATAATTTCTTCATCTTTCATTAATTTCTTAAGTGCCATTCTTTCGGACCTCGATAGATTATCTCTCAGAGTCACTGTCTCTTGTTTGGTACACAAATCTCTGAACTCTCTCATGGTAGTTGTGTAAAAGCCCTCAATATAGGGGCCTCTGTGTTGAAGTGGGTAAAATTCTGATGGTAATTTAAATTTCTTGGGGTCTGCTTTATTAATGTCATAAACTTTTCTTAGCTCAGCGGTACTAGAAGTGTTCTCTCTACCTTCATTTTCATCAAGGAGTGATTCCAAAATCCTAAGGGAGTTATCATCCTGTTTATCTAGACAAATGGGTGACACTGTTACACCTTGTCTGCATAGTGATTTCTTAATAAAATATCTCTTTCTACTTAAGGTACGTACGAATCTATTCAAATCCACAAAAAGTGTAAAGAGATTGGGTTTTTCTTCTGGCGCAAACTTTAAACCCCTATTTAGCAGGGAGATCTCTGCTGATGTAAGAGTTTTCTTAGAGAGATTGAATACACTCCTGGTATTCAAAATCTTCTTACACTTTTTGTGGGCATTCTTAATTCCTCCCCTGCAGCCTCTAACCCTTCTTCTCTTCTTCTTTTTGGGGTGAGCATCATTTTTGGATTCTCCCACGAGTTGTTTTGTGGGTCCCCTGGTGAATGTTGTCGTCTCTCTAAAAAATTCACCTTTGGTGGTTTATTCTGAGATTCTTCTCTTAGATTATTTCTCCCTACAGGAGTTGGTTCATCTCTGCTCAATACTTCAAATCTATTCCTATAGTCCCTCTCTCTCCAAGAGTCCCTATTTTGAAATCTCTGTCCATATGATCGTTGTTTCTGGGATTTATTAGAGGAATTTCTATTATCATAGTTATAATATCTCTGTGTCTCCCTTCTCTCTCCTTGTGAATATACTCTTTCTCTATAGGTATCATCAGAGCTCCTTATGTTTCTAAATGGAGCATAATTTGATTGTCTCTTTATTGAGGGAGTTCTATCTCTTTTATTATATGTCCGTACCTGATCTCTATTATAATCTTCTCTATCTCGATCTAGTTTTTTATATTTCAAAGAGATGAGGGTTTTTTCAAACTCCTGTACCTTTTTATTCACTCTCTGGTCTTTCCCTTCAAAATCAGGATGTTTTGAATGAATCAAAAGGGCTTCCTGTGTTTTCTCTATATCAGTTTGAATGGTTTGTATTTTTTGTTCTCTATGTTTAATTAGAAGCTTCATCAAATTCCGAGAACAATTATCCAAAGCTCCATTCCATTCTATCAAAAATTCAGCATCATCCTTAAAAGAACAGGATTTAAATAGTCTAAGGCCCCTTGGGATCATATCTTTATCTAAATATTTTTGTAAAGTAACTTGATCCCACCAATGTCTAGTCTCTGCAATGAATAGATCCTCTAACTCATTGAAGAGACCAAACATGTCCAAACATTTATCCGTATTCAAATGTTCCCCATGACCTATTTCCTCAGATAAGTATTGCTGTCTCCTCTCAAGGCGCTCTGCCAAACACCTCAAAACAGGCATATTTAAAAATGAACAATAAAATTATCAATAAAAATGTCAACTTCTCAATAATCAAACCAAATGCCTACTTAAACACACACTAAAAAATTCAGCTGCGGCTAATGGAGGCTGCCTTATGTCATTTTTATTATTATATATATTTATGCTATAATGATGTAAGAATATATTAATTATTTTGTGCTAAATCGATTTAAAGGAAGTATGACTATGTTTTTAAATAAGACTTATTTGTATATTTTAGTATATGTGCCTTTAGATATTATACACACACACGTTCCTAGTATTGAGCCAAACAGGTGGATACTCAGGTGACTGCACTTATGATTTAATTAACTCCTGGTCCCTATAAGAATGGAGACTGGGTGGTAACCGAATACTTTCTCCCTCTGAGGAAACGACCAGTGTACGTAGGTCGAGAAACGCGTCAGGGTTTATTCGGACTTGGGATCCCGGCACTCTCCATTTGTGCTTTGGATATTCATCACAATTTCTGCACCGCACCAGTGGATCCGCTTTCACCACAGCCACCTGCAGTGGTCCGCCTTGCTAAACGGGGACCGTGGCCGTCATCTATTCCACTCGGGAGTTTGCGGTACAGCCGTCTTGTAACGATTTCTAGAGTTCTCTGTGTGTGCGTGCTTGGAAAGATGTCAGCTGAAGCCAGGTGAAAATTAAGTAAAGTTTATTGTGGAAAAAGTGGTGGTAAAAATAAATATAAACTGGATGCTTGATTACATGGAACAAAACACGATAAATGGAATATTTCAGGTTAAACATAGATGCAAAATAAACATGAAGAAATCCGGGTTTAAATCAAGCAGGGGAAAAATAACATACCCAAAAATGAAGTGATCAGGCAGGAATGGAAACAAACTGCAAATAATAGTCCAGAAATGTAGATGTTGAACCGGCAGGGTAAGAAGTCCAGAAGCAAGGCACATGCGTTTTAGCAAACTGCAGGGAAGTCTCCAAGAAGCAAATAAGGCAGAATCTGGACAGGGTTACTGGAGAGAGCCCAGTCTCACTCCATACGGAACCGCAATGATCTGCAACTAGGTGCCTGTGAGCTGGAGTTAAATAGCAGCAGGGTGTTGGGCTCCAGGTGCACACAATCAGGTAATTACCCTGCAGAGGCAGTGTGCAACTGCCATTCAGACTGAGGCAACAAGTGAGACCCCTAGAGGCAGGAATGAGGTAATGCAAGGCAAAACAAACACAAATATTCCTAACATTATCCCCTCCTTTAAACAGGCGGATTCCAGACGCCTCAAAGTTCATCTTCTCTTCTTTTTTCCTCCTTTCTTTTTGGGTTGCCTAGACTTACTAGAAGGTGTCACAAAGACACTACTTGGCAATACAGGTCCATCAATAACAAGTCTAGGATCATACAGAAGCTCACTCTCAGAGTCGGAGCCACAACCCAGCGGTAGAACTGACTTCTTATTTTCCTGGATGGAATCAAGAACGGAAGGTAAATTTGAAGATGCTAAACTTGCCGAGCAATCTGCGTGAACACCTAGAGATACCTGCCCACATCTGAAAAACTGAGGGTGCTCCCCAGACTGCAAAGGCAGGTTCTCAGACGGGCACACCTTTAAAGACTCATCTAGGAGAGTGAGGACAGTTGATGGACAGAATCTTTCGGTCACAGCCTTGAGGAAACCGGGCAAATCTTGTAACACTGGATCTCCCTTATCTATAAGACCATTTACCCACTTCAAGGCCCTCCCTCTGAATCTCATACATACGTTAGCAATGATATCAATAGGGGACAAGTCATCAAAACTCAGATAATATCTGAAGAGAGCTAAACAGTGAGAGATATTTCCATAAAAGTAAGGCAGATCCTCGGGCAAATCTTGGATCTCGGGCATGGCAGGCACCTCTATCTGGTGTTGGACAGGCGGAACCCCCTCCTGGGGCTGGACAGGCGGAACCCCCTCCTGGGGCTGGACAGGCGGAACCCCCTCCTGGGGCTGGACAGGCAGAACCCCCTCCTGGGGCTGGACAGGCAGAACCCCCTCCTGGGGCTGGACAGGCAGAACCCCCTCCTGGGGCTGGACAGGCAGAACCCCCTCCTGGGGCTGGACAGGCCTTGGCCGGACCTCTGGCAAGGTGGACACCTCTCGGACCTCTGGCAAGGCGTGGACCTCTGGCAAGGCGGGCACCTCTCGGACCTCTGGCAAGGCGGGCACCTCTCGGACCTCTGGCAAGGCGGGCACCTCTCGGACCTCTGGCGAAGCGGGCACCTCTCGGACCTCTGGCGAAGCGGGCACCTCTCGGACCTCTGGCGAAGCGGGCACCTCTCGGACCTCTGGCGAAGCGGGCACCTCTCGGACCTCTGGCGAAGCGGGCACCTCTCGGACCTCATGCCGTGAGGCAAGGGCAACGGGGACCTCATGCCGTGAGGCAAGGGCAACGGGGACCTCATGCCGTGAGGCAAGGGCAACGGGGACCTCATGCCGTGAGGCAAGGGCAACGGGGACCTCATGCCGTGAGGCAAGGGCAACGGGGACCTCATGCCGTGAGGCAAGGGCAACGGGGACCTCATGCCGTGAGGCAAGGGCAACGGGGACCTCATGCCGTGAGGCAAGGGCAACAGGGACCTCATGCCGTGAGGCAAGGGCAACAGGGACCTCATGCCGTGAGGCAAGGGCAACAGGGACCTCATGCCGTGAGGCAAGGGCAGCAGGGACCTCATGCCGTGAGGCAAGGGCAGCAGGGACCTCATGCCCGAAGGCAAGGGCAGCAGGGACCTCATGCCCGAAGGCAAGGGCAGCAGGGACCTCATGCCCGAAGGCAAGGGCAGCAGGGACCTCATGCCCGAAGGCAAGGGCAGCAGGGACCTCATGCCCGAAGGCAAGGGCAGCAGGGACCTCATGCCCGAAGGCAAGGGCAGCAGGGACCGACACCCCTCCTGGGGTCGCAGGGCCGGACACCCCTCCTGGGGTCGCAGGGCCGGACACCCCTCCTGGGGTCGCAGGGCCGGACACCCCTCCTGGGGTCGCAGGGCCGGACACCCCTCCTGGGGTCGCAGGGCCGGACACCCCTCCTGGGGTCGCAGGGCCGGACACCCCTCCTGGAGTCGCTGGGCCGGACACCCCTCCTGGAGTCGCTGGGCCGGACACCCCTCCTGGGGTCGCTTGGCCGGACACCCCTCCTGGGGTCGCTTGGCCGGACACCCCTCCTGGGGTCGCTTGGCCGGACACCCCTCCTGGGGTCGCTTGGCCGGACACCCCTCCTGGGGTCGCTTGGCCGTACACCCCTCCTTTCGAAATTTGAGCACCACAGTGGCATAACTGAGCAGAATTTGGCACTATGGCAGAATGAGGAAAGCTCTTTTTATGTTTGCGAGCAGGACATAACTGAATAAAATGTCCCGACCTGCGGCAATAAAAACAGAGCTTCTTATCCCTTCTATGTCTCCTTTCTTCCTCAGAGAGACTGGGTCGTGGAAAACTCCAAAACTTGCCTTTGCTTACGCTAGAAAAACAGCAGCCAGAATTGAGAGCACCAGACTGATCTTTTCCCCTTTTTTCCTGCGTCTCCTTAAAGGGAGCAGGTAATCTTACTGAATCTTCAGGCAGAGCAGACAGTATCTCTGAAGATAGGATTTGAATACCCTCCAGTTTCTCTCTGAAATCCACCAGCAATGCAGAACTCAAAAACGGCAAAAACTTGAGAGGCAGGGAACCTTTCTGAAGTGAAGCCATTGTATGAGATTCAGCTGAATCAAAACAAAACTCCTGCACACGTTTATTTTGGCAGATCATTCTGTAACGATTTCTAGAGTTCTCTGTGTGTGCGTGCTTGGAAAGATGTCAGCTGAAGCCAGGTGAAAATTAAGTAAAGTTTATTGTGGAAAAAGTGGTGGTAAAAATAAATATAAACTGGATGCTTGATTACATGGAACAAAACACGATAAATGGAATATTTCAGGTTAAACATAGATGCAAAATAAACATGAAGAAATCCGGGTTTAAATCAAGCAGGGGAAAAATAACATACCCAAAAATGAAGTGATCAGGCAGGAATGGAAACAAACTGCAAATAATAGTCCAGAAATGTAGATGTTGAACCGGCAGGGTAAGAAGTCCAGAAGCAAGGCACATGCGTTTTAGCAAACTGCAGGGAAGTCTCCAAGAAGCAAATAAGGCAGAATCTGGACAGGGTTACTGGAGAGAGCCCAGTCTCACTCCATACGGAACCGCAATGATCTGCAACTAGGTGCCTGTGAGCTGGAGTTAAATAGCAGCAGGGTGTTGGGCTCCAGGTGCACACAATCAGGTAATTACCCTGCAGAGGCAGTGTGCAACTGCCATTCAGACCTGAGGCAACAAGTGAGACCCCTAGAGGCAGGAATGAGGTAATGCAAGGCAAAACAAACACAAATATTCCTAACACGTCTGGTGCATGGTGATTTTTAGTGCCGTGAAGCTGAACGCATCCGGATGCGGTAAGCGGCTATTTATTGAAAGATTCCATAAGTGTGCTTTAGGGAGAGCGGTAGACGGAGCCGGTGTAAAGCACACTGGAAGACGGATTTCTATATACAAAGCTGCTATCCTTTTGGAATATAAAGTGCTGGAACAAGCAGCACATCTGTTATCTGATAATCCAATATAAGTGATTTTCCGGATTAAATAACTTTTTAGAAGTGAATAATTTGCAAAAAAAGTTATTTAAACACAAATTGATGAACTCATTGCTCTAAATAGAAGGAGCGTTTGACTGTCTAATTTGGAATCCATTATTGCATTAAATGGACTGTAAGCTGGAGGATCCCATTTGTTCATAATTTTATGTTTTATCAATTACACATATATATATATAATATATTGTATTCCTTGTGCAGTTTTAATTAAATATTGCTAATTCAGTCTGCTTGCGCTCTCTACTTCCTTGTTTTTTTTGTTGTCTTTGTAGGTTTGCTAATACCTATACTTTTGAGAGCAGCAAGCAGCATATCAGCCTAGGCTCTTAGAGGCGCCTTTATTTTCTCTTTTGAACCTGAGGCTCTCTGACAAGGAATGGGGGGCTATTTTTCTTTTACATGCCATCTCTCCTTCGGTTTCCGCTAACTGTTGGAGATGCTGTAAAGCTTTGGGTACATTGCTGCATATCTGGTGGAGCTGCCCCCTGCTAACCTCTTACTGGAACGATGTCATAGCGACCTCCCAGGACATTCTCCATATTACTGTTCCCACTGCTCCGGCCTTTTGGTTGTTGAATCACTCCTCCATGACCTTGTCAGATTATAAATCATCATTACAGAGGCATCTGGGCAATGCAGCCAGAGCGGCGATACCTACTTTGTGGAGATCCGCCAACCCCCCTACACGTAAAATTTGGTTTTCTAAGATAGATTATTATATGGCTATGGAGAAAATGCTTTTAGCTTCTAGAGATAAGACTGGCGACTTTAATTCTATATGGTTTCCCTGGTTGACCTATAAGGCCTCAGCCTTATACAAAGACTATATATTGTTAACGCAGTAGAAGGGGTTGAATACTCTCGTTAATTTGATGTATTCTAACTAAGACATTCTAGTGTGGATTTGATTTCACTACCCTGATCTTTCCTTTCCTTCTCCTTACTCTTTTTAATGCATTTGACCCTCCCTACGTCCTCTAGTCCCCCCTCTTTAGTTAATAATTAAATTGTGATCTATACTGGAATATGTACCGTCTCGGCCGGACTTGATATCAAGTTTCAACATTTTTCTTCTTTTTTTTTAATGATGGACTTATGTTGTTATATTTTGCAGTGCTCTACCAGATTTCCTGAGTCTACCTACCTACTAGGAATGTGTATACACTGTTTTCTCTTCTCTTTTCTTTATATGTAAGTCCATTGTAAGCTCTCTGCTGTTGAGATGGTGTGAAAATTTTCACTGTAATTTTTCACTGTAATTCTTCATTATTTTCAATAAAAACAGACTATATAAAAAACCATTTACAGATACTACCCACTGTTAGCCAGGCATTTATCCCAAATTTATCTGGACATTGCTTTAATAAACGTGCCAAGTGGCATATCCCCTTTACTTGTGAATGTGTTTCTGCAAGTGTTTATTTTTCTAGGGAGTGACTTGACCTTATTTTAAGAATAAAAAAAGGAAAAAAGTAAGATGAGTGCGAACACTGCCACAATATTATTGGTCATGGTCCCCTCCTGTCTTCCAATTAGTAATTTCAAAACATGACGTTGGGGGGCACCAATGCTGTTTCTTGCACATAGTGCCAAAATGTCTAGTTACGGCACTGGATGCCAGTGTTTCAACTCTTCCTTGTTGCCCAGTCACACAAGACTACACTGGCCAGAAGAAGGCATTGTGGCAGTCTGTCACTGATGCAGTCAACACAGTCAGTTCCTGCCACTGTGAAGTGACAAACGTGAAGAAGTGCTTCAACAATGTGAAGTGCGTCTTGAAAGACAAGACAACAGAGGAGCTGCAGTAGTCATTTATGATACGGGTGTATGTGCAACACTCATCCATTACACTGCCTATAAATAGAAATTGAAGCAGGTCATCCTGCCTGAAATACTACCTGGCACCAATATCAAGGACACAGTCCATCACCATCCCAAAGAAGAGTTGATGAATAACCTACTTTTAACTGTAGCAACCTAAATAGGTGTGAACTGTCCCTTTTTTAAGTTACATAAACTGTTACAGAATGTAATTCCTATAAATTTGATCCCTTTATCCTGATGAGTGTGAGCGACCCTAGCAGAGGAAATGACATTTGTAAATGTGTTCAATGTTCACCCCCAAAACCACCAACCAGTATAGTTGTCAATGCAAATTTATTAACAAATAACGGACAGTATTTATTTTTCAAAATGATGAATACTCAGCAACAGATACTGTACATGTATTTTACACCGAGAAATGCCACTGAAACTTTATTTTTGTTTCCTCAGCACCACCGCAAAGGAAGAAGCCTCCTGCCAAAAGACTACAAACACAAACAGAAGAAGATGAGACTGGTGAGTCTAAACAGAAAAAAATAACAAGAAAATAAAATAATCCCATTGGTCAGCAGGCCTCTGCAGTACAATTATATTGTCACATAATATTAATACCATTACTTTTGTGAAATTAAGGTCTGCATCCATTAAATAATGTAGTAAGGTCACAAACATATCAGTGATTTTAACTATAAACTTATAGTCTAATACTTATAACACACTTATAAATAAAGAAGAAACTTGCAGCAATGTGTTTTTTTTGTTCAATACAAGTAAGTGTACTTACCATTAATAGTCTATTTTCAGGTCCTTCTCATGTAGTCTCACCTAGAGCGGTCCTCATTGAGGTGCACTGGAATCAGGAGATGATCATCCTTTAGCCTGTGCATCCTGTTTATCCAGCAGAAGACACAGCAGCAGCCTTAACTATGGAAAGCCAACAGCAGCAGCAGCAGGCCCTGCCGCAGCCCGCCCATACCCCAGGCAATGCCAGTTGTGGAATAGATGGCACAGTCCCTGGAGTCATTTTGCCTAATCCAGGTGAACTTCATGAGCACTCAAACACTCCAGCTGCATGCCATCAACAGTCAGCTGAGGAAAATCAGCAATGTCAACAGAGTGGCACAGGGCACCAAATGTAAAATGGCCTACAACATAGATATGCACCTTCTAGAGATTAGCAAGGCTATTAGGGGGCAAATGGAGGCACATATCAGCCTTCAAAGGGGGCTGGCAGGGCAAAGGACCACAATGTAAGCACCTAGCATTTCCTCAATAAGCAGCCACACAAACACTCCGCAAACTGCATTTCTAACCACTCCCCAAGGCACAGCCTGTGATCACGTGGTGGTGCAGCTAAAGGGGAAGGTTGGGGCAGAGGCCGTTATGCGCCAAACAATGAATTTAGCTTTTTTGTAGGTTGCTCGACATTTGCGGGTTTTTTGTTTGGTTTTGAGTTTAGTAAAATGTGTGAAAAATGCAACTTGTGTTTGGCATTATTAAAGTATGTTGAGTTATATGCGTAATTAGGAGTTATTTATTTGGTAATATGTTTTTTAACTTAAATGCGTGCATAGTATTTAGTAACATAGTAATATAGTTAATGAGGTTGAAAAGAGGCAAACCTCCCATCGAGTTAAACCTGTATTATAATTCTTAGCCTATTATGTATTAAGCAAAGTTTACTATAAAGTCCCTGCTGAAGTGATGTTTTAAGTCTAATTAACAACTATAATTCGTGATCTTCCCTAAAATATAAATTATTTTAAATGCTATATTCTTGGATATCTTTTTCAGTTAGAAATGTATCTAAACCATTTTTAAATGTGTTTACTGAGCCCACCATTACTACCTTCTCTGGCAGGGAGTTCCAAATCCTTACAGCCCTTACTATGAAGAACCCTTTCCTATGCTGGGTACAAAATTTTCTCTCCTCTAGCCTCAAAGGGTGACCGCGTGTCCTGTGCAGAGTTTTCACAATAAACAAATCACCTGATAGATCCTTGTAATGTCCCTTTATATATTTGAAGATATTAATAATGTCCCCTCTTAGATGCCTCTTTTCTAGTGTATACATATTCAACCTAGTAAGCCTTTCCTAGTAATCCAGTGCCTCTAACCCCTTAACTGATTTTGTAGCTCGCCTCTGAACTCTTTTGAGTCCCCATATATCTTTTTTAGAAATGCGGTGCCAAGAACCGTACACAATATTCTAGGTGCAGATGTACCAATGATTTGTACAGTGGCAGGATCACACTCTCATCCCTTGTCTCAATTCCCCATTTTATGCACGCTAACACCTTCTTTGCCTTCTTTGCTGCACTTTGATGTTGGGTACTGTTATTAAGCCTATTATCAATGAGCACCCCCAAATCTTTTTCAACTACCGTTTCCCCATTTAATTTATAGGTTGCATGTTTATTCTTTGTCCCAAAGTGCATAACTTTATATTTTTCTGTATTGAACCTCATTCTCCATTTAGTTGCCGAAACTTCAAGTTTAAATAAGTCATTCTGTAGACTCAACATATATTTCTGCATTAATTACCCTACATAGTTTAGTATCTAAAAAAAATACACTGTGCTTTCCAGACCTATTCCTACTGTAGGTCATTAATAAATATGTTGAACAGTAGTGGCCCGAGTATGGACTCTTTTGGTATTCCACTGAATACTGATGTCCAGTTGGTTAACATCCCGTTAACCACAACTCGCTGTTCTCTGTTATCCAGCCAATTACTTACCCAAGTACAAATAGTCTTTCCTACGCCAAGTTCCTTTAATTTGGTAATCAGCCTCCTGTGAGGCACTGTATCGAAGGCTTTAGCAAAATCTAAATAGACCACATCCACTGCATTTGCCTGGTTAAGATTGTCATTCACTTCCTCATAATAGCTAATTTAAGTAAGTTTGACAGGACCTATCCCTCAAAAACCCATTCTGTTTCTTACTAAAACCCTTAGAGGTCTGCAGGTACTCCTGTATGCTCTCCCTTAATATACCTTCCAATATTTTCCCCACTATAGATGTCAAACTTACCAGTCTATAATCACCTGGATGAGTTTTGATTCCCTTTTTAAATAATGGCACTACCTCAGCTATACTCCAGTCCTTTAGTACCATGCCTGATGTAGAAAATCAGGCGTGGTACCGAAGGACTGGCATATAGCTGTGGTAGTGACTCATAGAATATCAAGTATAAGGGTCTTGCTAGTTCTGAGTTTAGCGCCATAAGAACCCTTGGGTGAATTCCATCTGGACCAGGAGATTTATTAATCTTAATTTTGCTTAGTCTCTCCCAGGTTACTTCCTCACTTAAGTAAATTTGTATAGTGTGCTTCTCTTAAAAAACATACAATAAGCAGCTAAATATAATTAAATAAAGTGCTAACAATAAATAATATGATCTCTAGAACATGTGTTTGTGGAGTGCTAGGACTTGTGGTAGAGTAGAAAGGACATACAACATATAACCTATATCAAGGACAATACAGAGGGACCATGATAAAAGAAAGAAACAAGAAAAATAATCAAAGACCAACAAAATAATAGCAATGTTTACTGGCCATGGGAATGAACTTATGAATATACTTATCAAGCAACCTTTAAAAAGCATCTCACAATTCAGTAGTGTTCTTACCATGAAACAAAACTTCCCAATCAATTTCCTTTAGTGCACATCTCAGCATATTGAAATTAGCTTTTCTAAAGTTAAATGTCTTAGTTGAACACTTATAGTGATGTCTCTGACAACTAATGTTGAATGTGACCATATAATAATCACTATTTCCCAAGATCTCCCCTACTTTAGTATTTGATATTATATCCACATTATTGGTTATTTCTAGATCCAGAATAGTTTTATCTCTTGTTTGGTCCTCAATTACTTAAGTAGTGATCCTTTAGCATATTTAATAACCTGTTTCCCCTAGCTTTAACACATGATTCAATGCACCAATTTATGTCCGGATAATTAAAATCCCCAAGAATCCCCAAAAAATCCCCAAGAACGTCCCACAGTCCTGCAGCTTTTTCGATTTGCTGCAAGAGTTGTACTTCCCCATGCAAGCTAATATCCAGCTGTTTGTAGCATGTGCCTATTACTAGCTTTTTTGCATGTTTACCCCCCACTTGAGATTTCAACCCATGATGACTCCATGTTATCTCCAGTCCCTTCGTAAATAACCTCCTCTAAATACAGTTTTAAAAATGGCTTAACAAAAAAGACATACACCTCCTCCCCTTTTGTTAACCCTGTCTCTCCTGAAGAGAGTATATCCCTCCAAATTTGCTGCCCAGTCGTGAGAGCCGTCCCACCATGTCTCCATAATACCTATAATATCTTGAGCATTTAACACAAGCATTTGTATTTTTGTTGGTATCATTTCCTTACTTAGAAGTGCTTTCCTTGATTTACTCTTACCAACTGTTTTTCTCCTCACCCCCCGCTACACCCCCATCATATTTAATACATCCTCCTTACTGTTCTCTCTGATTATCCCATTAAAACTTTCTAATCCCTCCCCCCAGCAGTGGCGTATCTATAATGGGTACAGTGTGTGCGGTGCACACGGGCCCCTGGGTCCAACACCATGCACACTGAACCCATGTCTTCTATACTTACCTTTCTGGTGTCTGTGTGTTGGCCCCCTCCTCTTCCATCACCATAGCCAGCAGCAGCACTCTTAGCACTCTGTCTGAGCACTAGAGACTCTGGCACAGTGCCAGAGTCTACAGCGCATGTGCAGGTCTCCGACAAAGTGGCCGCTGCACCGTCTCTAGTGCTCAGATAGAGCTCTAACAGCGCTGCTACCGGCTACAGGACGGGAGGGCAGGGGGCCTACACCCGGAGACTGCACATGGGTCCCCTCCTCTCTAGATTCGCCCCCCCCCCCCCCGACATCTACTGTAAAATCTCCTCCAACCCTCTAACCATCCTTCTGCCAAACACTGCTGCCTCCTCCTCATTCAGGTACAATCCGCCACAACAAAAAAGATGGTGCCTGACAAGGGGCATAACTATATTGGTGGGGGCCACATAGCAAACTTTTACTATGCACCCGCACCCCTTCCTCCTCCCCACGGGCCACCACTAGAGTATCCCCCCTGGGGTGAGCATATCTCCTGGCCAAGCTCACCTTCAGCACAGTGCAAGGGCTGAGTGCTCACCCCTCCCTTGGGAAGGCAGATGGCGGCTTCACAGGGTAGGCTCCTCTATTCCAGGTGCTGACAGGAGCGGACTGATCAGTGCAGTCCATCTCTAGGGCTGTCAGGAGGGGGCTACCCGGAAGTGTCCGTCCCGGGGGCTGTCAGAAGGTTGCTGTCTGGGAAGTTTCTGTCTCTGATGGTGGGAGAAGGGGTGTGCCCAGCATGGTCCACAGTGCAGCATTATTGATTGCAGGTGTGAGGTGGGCAATGTGCATAATAGTTGGGCACCGTAGCAGCTGCACCCCCTGCACCTATGATAGCTATTCTAATGCGCCTGAAAGAGAAGTTTGCCCAATGTTCCAGGAAATCAAACCACTCCTTCCTACACCAGTCTCTAAGCCACACATTTACCTCCCTAATCTCCCTCTGTCTCCCTGGGCTAGCACATGGCATAGGTAATATTTCAGAAAATATTACCTTAGATGTCCTTAACTTAGGTTTGCGACCTAGATCCCTAGGTCATTAGGAAGGACATTACTGGTAATGGGTTTTTTAACTTCGATCTGTGCATAGTAGTAGGTGTTAAATTACTCTTAATGTTTTTGTTTTGTTTAACTTAGATATGTATTTAAATATATTTAATTAGTGTAGATGGGCTTCTACTGTGTTTTTTTAAATTTACAGTAAGGCGTGACAGTGAACTCACCTATCTGAAGCTGGTCTTTTGTTTCACGAGTTTATTTGACTAATTCTGTTCAAGCTTACAACTCACACCCTATTACATTGGGCGAGTTGTATGATATTAGTGGGGAAACATCTGGATGTGAGTTTTGGGAAAATGCGAGTCACATGCGAGTTTGCATATTCTCACAGCCTATTACTTTTGTAAGTTCTGAAGAGTGTGAGTTTGGCGCTAAAATCACACCTCACACTATATTACATTTAGCCCAGAGTATCCTTGGGAATAAAAGTATATTACTGGCTGGAGATGAGGTACAAATGGTAGTCCTGCGTAATTATACAATGGATACAATGAGTACTCTAGCTCCATAATGTGGACTGTCCATCTCTGTAGTTTGTGGAGTCCTGTTAAGGATAGCAAAGAAGGACCCATTAGTTGAGGATTTAAAGATAGAGAGCAGTTGCTGGATGTAATATAATAATGTGGTATTATCCAGATGTGCTGGATATAAGGGATATGTATGAATTGCCGGTGGACGGGATCCCGGCTATCATGATCCCGGCAGCAGGATCACATCCACCAGAATGCTGGCAGTGAGGCGAGCGCTAGAAAGCCCTTTGCAAACTCGCTGCGCTTGCCATGCTATATTCCCCCTCTATGGGTATCGTGGACAGCCACAGAGGGAGAATAGCCTGTCTCGCCGGTATTCCGGTGGCGGCGTTTCACCCCCTGTCGGGATTACGGATGGCGGTATTGTAACCACTTCCCTGATATAGCCAAAAAATGTAAGCAACAATAATATGGAATTACCTGATGTAGGATATATTCATGAAAGTCTAATGGTGTGTACACACGGTGCAATTTTTCTTACGATTTTGACTATATAGTCAAAATCGTCAGAAAATATAGTGCATATCGCACTGTGTGTATAGTCCTTGCGATGCCGATGCATGGTCCTGCAAGATCGGCATCGCAAGGAAAAATAGATTGTGCAGGCTGCCCAACATTGACTATATCGGCAGGGCCAGGCTTCCGGCCCTGTCGAATAGTCAATGTCGGGCTTTACGGCGCAATGCGCCATGTGTACACACCTTTAGGTGTGCTAGCAATTGGTTTGCAAAAACTGTCTAATAGTGCATTTCGATGAGTATATTTTTATAACATTTAAAAACAACATTGAAAAATGTTAATATTATACAATAACCAACACATGGAAATATTTAGTAAATGATAAATATATCACTAATTTCAGTTACATGAATTAGTTCAGTATAGGTGTATCAGTGCCCATACATTGTTTTGTTCATTCCTTAAATATGCCATTTATTATATTTTAAGATTATCATCAATGGCTGATTCTGAATAAGTATTAATTATAAAAAATGTGTTGGAAAAAATTTAATAAAAGCAATGTCATTGGATTGTAGGACAGCAAATCAAAACTATTTCCCTATAGTATTTTTGTATTAATTTGATAAAATGTTCTCAACAAAATAAATATAAACTGTACACAGTGAATATTTTAATAAATTCTGTTACAGTTTCAGGTGCTGCACATCTTAGAGAAATGCTTAAATTCCCTTGTTTTTTATCTGTCTTCATTAAACATATGCTCACTGGTTCAAGTCAATAATTTGAAGTTACATTTTTTATTCTAATTAGGAGCATTCTGCTTTTGGTAAACACAAATATAATTTTCTTCTGACTGCAGATACTTCACACAATTTCACATTTTTGCTGTAAGGGTTACTTAAGTGAAAATGTAATTTGCCCTGTTTGTGCAATTGTATGCACTGCATATAGGTGGTCATTCCAAGTTGATCGCTCGCTAGCAGTTTTTAGCAGCCGTGCAAACGCTATGCCGCCGCCCACTGGGAGTGTATTATTGCTTAGCAGAAGTGCGAACGAAAGGATCGCAGAGCGGCTACAAAATTATTTTGTGCAGTTTCTGCGTAGCTTCAGACCTACTCAGCACTTGCGATCACTTCAGACTGTTCAGTTCCTGTTTTGACGTCACGAACACGCCCTGCGTTCGGCCAGCCATGCCTGCATTTTCCCTGGCACGCCTGCGTTTTTCAGCACACTCCCTGAAAACAGTCAGTTGACATCCAGAAAACACCCCCTTCATGTCAATCACTCTGCGGCCAGCAGTGCGACTGAAAAACTTCGCTAGACCTTGTGTGAAACGACATCGTTCGTTGTAAAAGTACTTTGCGCGTGCGAAGAAGTGCCATTTTTTAGCCTCATCGCCGCACAGCGAACGAATGCAGCTAGCGATCAACTCGGAATGACCCCTATGGGCTCTACAAGTAGTGCCTACTGGTGTGTAAAGTTTCACATTGTTGGAGGTAAGAGCTATCCTTGCAAAGAATAGGCTGCATGCAAATATGCATGTAATTACACAGGGCTTGATTAATGTTTGTAAGTAAAGCAAATTATTAAGCAACTGGGCAAAACCATGTTGCATTGCAGGTGGGGCAGATGTAACATGTGCATAGAGAGTTAGATTTGGTGGGGTGTGTTCAAACTGAAATCAAACATTTGTATTTCATTGTTCTAACTGAAATACAAAACATTATTTGGCTGCTGCTACATATAGTAAGAAGGCAACTTATCATAAAAAGATTTTTACTACAAAAGTTTGCTATAGACCAGGCTTGTCCAACCCGCGGCCCGCGGGCCGCATGCGGCCCAAGTCGGCTAGTAATGCGGCCCAGGAGCAGCGCTGCAGCAGAGGTTTTTTTTTTTTTTTTCCCGAGTACGGACACCACATGTGAGGCTGAGCCGGCCCCAGCAGGCTGTCAGCACATCCTGATTGGATTGCTGCTGCTGGGACCAGCACCAGCTCACGCCCTCTCCGCTGTCAGTCACAGGGGTATATTTACTAACATTCGTAATTTTCGGAAAAAGGTCAAAGTTCAATCACGAATGACATCGAAAGTGTAAAACTGCAACTTTTTGAATTTATTACGACTAATTTACTAAGCTGTCGTATTCTGCATTTTCATTTGTTCCGATGTCGATGTCATTCGTGTTTTTTTCCCGTTTTTTACGGCAGTGATTAGCAAAACACTGCCGACTTTATCACAATGAATCTCGGCCGGATCTGTGTGATCCGTGCTGGGGTTCATTTTTTTTTTTTTTAAATAAACACTGTAAAATCACACAAAAAAAATGCGTGGGGTCCCCCCTCCTAAACCAAACCAGCCTCGGGCTCTTTGAGCCGATCCTGGTTGCAGAAATATGGGGAAAAAATTGACAGGGGTTCCCCCATATTTAAGCAACCAGCATCGGGCTCTGCGCCTGGTCCTGGTTCCAAAAATACGGGGGACAAAAAGAGTAGGGGTCCCCCGTATTTCTAAAACCAGCACCGGGCTCCACTAGCTGGACAGATAATGCCACAGCTGGGGGTCACTTTTATATAGTGCCCTGCGGCCGTGGCATCAAAAATCCAACTAGTCACCCCTGGCCAGGGTACCCTGGGGGAGTGGGGACCCCTTCAATCAAGGGGTCCCCCCCCCAGCCACCCAAGGGCCAGGGGTGAAGCCCGAGGCTGTCCCCCCCATCCAATTGGCTGCGGATGGGGGGCTGATAGCCTTTTGTGAAAATGAAAAGATATTGTTTTTAGTAGCAGTACTACAAGGCCCAGCAAGCCTCCCCCGCATGCTGGTACTTGGAGAACCACAAGTACCAGCATGCGGCGGAAAAACGGGCCCGCTGGTACCTGTAGTACTACTACTAAAAAAATACCCAAAAAAAGACAAGACACACACACCTTGAAAGTAAAGATTTATTACATACATCCACACAAACATACAAACATACTTACCTATGGCCCCACGCAGGTCGGTCCTCTTCTCCAGTAGAATCCAAGGGGTACCTGTTGAATAAATTAAACTCACCAGCTCCAGGGTCCCAGGCTCCTCGTAGCATCCATTTGTAATCCACGTACTTAAATAAAATAAAAAAACGGACACCCGAGCCACGCACTGAAAGGGGACCCATGTTTGCACATGGGTCCCCTTTCCCCGACTGCCAGAAACCCACTCTGACTTCTGTCTAAGTGGGTTTCTTCAGCCAATCAGGGAGCGCCACGTTGTAGCACCCTCCTGATCGGCTGTGTGCTCCTGTACTGACTGACAGGCAGCACGCGGCAGTGTTACAATGTAGCGCCTATGCGCTCCATTGTAACCAATGGTGGGAACTTTCTGCCCTGCGGTTGACCGAAAGTGACCTCACCGCTGAGCAGAAAGTTCCCACCATTGGTTACAATGGAGCGCATAGGCGCTACATTGTAACACTGCCGTGTGCCGCCTGTCAGTCAGTACAGGAGCACACAGCCGATCAGGAGGGTGCTACAACGTGGCGCTCCCTGATTGGCTGAAGAAACCCACTTAGACAGAAGTCAGAGTGGGTTTCTGGCATTCGGGGAAAGGGGTCCCATGTGAAAATATGGGGCCCCTTTCAGTTCGTGGTCGGGACTCCGTTTTTTTATTTTCTCAAGTACGTGGATTACAAATGGATTTGAAGAGGACCGATCTACACTGGATTTTGTGAGTATAATTTTTTCAACAGGTACCCCATGGATTCTACTGGACAAGAGGACCGACCTGCGTGTGAATGTGTATATGTTTGTGTGGATGTATGTAATAAATCTTTACTTTCAAGGTGTGTGTGTCTTGTCTTTTTTTGGGTATTTTTTTAGTAGTAGTACTACAGGTACCAGCGGGCCCGTTTTTCCGCCGCATGCTGGTACTTGTGGTTCTCCAAGTACCAGCATGCGGGGGAGGCTTGCTGGGCCTTGTAGTACTGCTACTAAAAACAATATCTTTTCATTTTCACAAAAGGCTATCAGCCCCCCATCCGCAGCCAATTGGATGGGGGGGACAGCCTCGGGCTTCACCCCTGGCCCTTGGGTGGCTGGGGGGGGGACCCCTTGATTGAAGGGGTCCCCACTCCCCCAGGGTACCCCGGCCAGGGGTGACTAGTTGGATTTTTGATGCCACGGCCGCAGGGCACTATATAAAAGTGACCCCCGGCTGTGGCATTATCTGTCCAGCTAGTGGAGCCCGGTGCTGGTTTTAGAAATACGGGGGACCCCTACTCTTTTTGTCCCCCGTATTTTTGGAACCAGGACCAGGCGCAGAGCCCGATGCTGGTTGCTTAAATATGGGGGAACCCCTGTCAATTTTTTCCCCATATTTCTGCAACCAGGATCGGCTTAAAGAGCCCGAGGCTGGTTATGCTTAGGAGGGGGGACCCCACGCAATTTTTTTTAAGAAAATAACCACTTTCCCACCCCTTCCCACTGATATACATGCACGGATCTCATGGATCCCTGCATGCCTATACAATCACGGATTAAAAAAGCAGGTCTGTTTTTTTTTAGCACTTTTTTACGAGTTGTAATTTTTCACGGCAGTGTTTTATTTTTTTTTGCTTTGCACTTCTTAGTAAATGACCGAGATTCATACTTAAACAGCGGCGTTTTGACCGATGGTGTATTCATTCGTAATTATTTTCATGGACTACCCAAAAAATACGAATGCCCTCATCACTGCCGTGATTTGAGTTTAGTAAATTACCGAGATGACACTTTGATGAAAAAACGGCATCTCGGTCAAAATCGGGACCTTAGTAGATATACCCCACAGTGTAGCCCTCCTCCGCTGCATAGCGGCACACGTGACTGAGCAGCGCGAGAGTAGAGGAGCCCAGCAGAGAAGTTGGTTGTACAAGAACACGTAAGTGAGCCGGGGGTGGGTGTCTGTCCGTGGCCGCGCCGCTGTACAGTGTCCCATGGGGGGGGGGGGGGGGGAATCAAGATCTGAAGTCCTGCGTCGCTGTACAGTGTCCGGGGAGGGGGGGGGGGGAAATCAAGATCTGAAGTCCTGCGCCGCTGTACAGTGTCCGGGGAAGGGGGGGGGAATCAAGATCTGAAGTCCTGCGCCGCTGTACAGTGTCCGGGGAAGGGGAAATCAAGATCTGAAGTCCGTGGCCGCGGCCTGCGCCACTGTACAGTGTCCTGTACAGACGTCCCTCCCGTAGTACAGCAGAGAGGAGCGGCGGACGGAGACGGAGGCAGCGCTGCAGGAGCGGTAAGTATGTGTCTGTGTGTGTGTTTTTTTTTTACAGCTACAAGGGGCATAGTACAAGGGCGCAGCTACAAGGGGCACAGTACAAGGGGGCAGCTACAGGGCCACAACTACAAGGTGCACAGTACAAGGGGGCAGCTACAAGGGGCACAGTACAAGGGGGCAGCTACAGGGCCACAACTACAAGGGGCACAGTACAAGGGGGCAGCTACAAGGGGCACAGTACAAGGGGGCAGCTACAGGGCCACAACTACAAGGGGCACAGTACAAGGGGGCAGCTACAAGGGGCACAGTACAAGGGGGCAGCTACAGGGCCACAACTACAAGGGGCACAGTACAAGGGGGCAGCTACAAGGGGCACAGTACAAGGGGGCAGCTACAGGGCCACAACTACAAGGGGCACAGTACAAGGGGGCAGCTACAAGGGGCACAGTACAAGGGGGCAGCTACAGGGCCACAACTACAAGGGGCACAGTACAAGGGGGCAGCTATAAGGGGCACAGTACAAGGGGGCAGCTACAGGGCCACAACTACAAGGGGCACAGTACAAGGGGGCAGCTACAAGGGGCACAGTACAAGGGGGCAGCTACAGGGCCACAACTACAAGGGGCACAGTACAAGGGGGCAGCTACAGGGCCACAACTACAAGGGGCACAGTACAAGGGGGCAGCTAGTGCTACAGGGCCACAACTACAAGGGGCACAGTACAAGGGGGCAGCTACAGGGGCACAACTACAAGGGGCACAGTACAAGGGGCGCAGCTACAGGGGCACAACTACAAGGGGCGCAGCTACAGGGGCACAACTACAAGGGGCACAGTACAAGGGGCGCAGCTACAGGGGCACAACTACAAGGGGCGCAGCTACAGGGGCACAACTACAAGGGGCACAGTACAAGGGGGCAGCTACAGGGGCACAACTACAAGGGGCGCAGCTACAGGGGCACAGCTACAAGGGGCGCAGCTACAGGGGCACAGCTACAAGGGGCTCAGCTACAGGGGCACAACTACAAGGGGCGCAGCTACAGGGGCACAACTACAAGGGGCACAACTACAAGGGGCACAGCTACAGGGGCACAACGTCAAGTTGCACAGTACAAGGGGCGCAGCTACAGGGGCACAACTATAGGGGCACAACTACAAGGGGCGAACATCTTCCCGCGTCAGTGAGGGCATAATATTCATTCATTCGTTTGTAAGTATAATTTTCATTTTTATAGGTACCGACCCTTTTGGATTCTACTGGACAAGTGGACGTGACCGGCGTGGGATGTAGGTAAGTAATTTGTCTCTCATTCAGGTATCGTTACTGTTATTTTATTTTATGTGCGGCCCAAACCAAATTTTCATCTTCTAATGTGGCCCAGGGAAGGTGAAAGGTTGGACACCCCTGCTATAGACTAATCTTGGTTGCATTTACTTTGACACCTGCTATTTTGACAATAAAGAGGGTTATTCAGTCAGGATTGCAGATTCTGCTTTTTTTTCTGCAATCCTTTCTATCGCATGCTGGAGGCTGCACATTGCAAGGCAAAGCCCCCAGGAATGCTAAATGGCCTGCCCAGTGGCTGTAACCACAATTTAAATGCGGTCGCAGCAACTGTGGACAACCGCCTGCAGGCGGTCTGCCGCCATTTTCTTGATTGGAGCGGCTGTGTGTAACATCATGCAGCCTCCCCGAAAACGCTGCTGACACGCCCCTGTCTCCACCGCGCGGCCCCCACAATGCTTCATTGCAGCTCCCTGCCCGTCCTGTGAATGCCTCTGCCTGTCAATCAGTCAGAGGCGTTCGCAGCCAATGCAATCAGATTGCTAGGATGTGACCTGTGCATAGTCATTGCCATCTGTAACGGGGTTATTACGGTTGCATTGATTAGCGATGCAACCTGAATAACCATCATAGTCCATATTAGCCAGGCCACATTGTCTAGCAAGACTAGCATTCCGGACGCCCTTTAGTCAAATTCTAACATATTTTAAAAAAAATTAAGAGCAGGTATTAGAGTGCATCCCTACATTAGAGGGCATACTATAAATATTCCTAATCTGGATAAAAAAAAATGTTTTTAGAAGTATTTATCAACAGACCACAACAAATTGGATATATCACATAACTTTTATATATAGCCTATACAAACCAATTAAGCCCTAAGTGATGATTTAATATCTTGGTAACAAGGGTATTAAGTCTATATATCCATTCTGTCTCTCTTTAAAGTAGTTTTAATGACCAATTACCACGTTTAATAGAGGCAGGGATATGGTCGATCATACTATATCTCAATGAGGCCAATGTACTGTATGAGAGGCATTAGATAACCTATGGGCAGACATTCTTTCTTTGAGAGCTCTCTCTGTTTTGCCTATATAAGGTGGGCCGCAGGGACATATGATTGTGGGTACACTACAAATTTGCATGCATAAATCAGTCTGTAACTGATTTTAAAAACCTTACCTGTCTGGGGGTGGTAAAAGCTGGCCCTATTATTTCATGTATGTTATTCAGATTAGTAATACACAACTTTTTTAAATATTAATATCAAATAGTGGCTTTACCTCCTCATTAAGACATACATATGCCTAACCAAGTAGTAAATGGGAGACAAATCTGAAGTGGTTGTAGAATTAGCTTTCATGTGTTATTTTAGTCTTTCCACAATGTGTATTTCTAAATGGCCCATAATAAAACTAACTTATTTTTATATAATCCACAAATATACCACTAATGTATTCTGAGGCATTTATCATTTATAAACATACAAACATTTGTATTTTATAACAGTGTTAGGGATGCCTTTTTCAATGATCACATATTCAATGCGATCTGGGTGTGATCCTTTCACTTGAATGTATTAATGAACACACGTAGGGGCTCTGAAAGGAGCCCGCCCCTACGATGTGCTCTGTGAGCTGCCGGGGGGTCTGCACATGTGCTTTCAACCAGACCACACTGCATAGAGGTCACTTCCGGGGAGGGATCCAGGGAAACTGTCTGCCTGACCAGCTACGCGATATGAAGCCCATAAGCTACAATGGTCTACTGCCATCTTCGCATTCCGGATATTGGTAAATCGGGACAACATCCCATTCCCCATAGAAATAGCCACAAATATACAATGATAAATGGGCCCCTTATTCTGCATGGGTGCTCTTCCTTCTGCTGTGGGTACATGTTGAGCACATCACTAAGAATTGTTGCAGAAAAGATACCAGCTGCAGTCCTGATTTTTGGAGGGCTGTCTTGACTCCAGAGAGATTGGACTAGTCGCCCACATGCTGCCCACTTGCTGAGTGATTTGCATTGAACTGCATCATTGTGCCTCTCCACACTGTAAAATGGTGTGAGTCAATGCTCTGAACAGCGGGGGAGGGGTCTCAATGGCGTATTCCTGTGCCAAATCCCCCTGCACCGCGGTCATAAAGAGTTCCAGAGGTAGCTTTTTCAAAGTCACCAAGTACGCTAATATGTGAATACCAGAAGTGTGTTAGAATTTGATTAATGACTCATTATCATTTTCTGGTGTAAAGAATCCAAATGAGGAACCCATAGGTCTTTTGTTTGTTAACTAAATCAAAAGAGAGAATTCAACCTCTCACAGGGTAAATATACACATGGGAACATATTCATAGCATTCCTTGCATATAAATCATTACATGATGCAAATAGAATTTTTGTGTTACATAAATAATAAAAAATACAGGTTTTCAAATTCATGATAATGGATCGCTTGTATGCTTTGAAATTACCGAAACAAACTGCATTGTGATCAAACACATATCTTTCCTTCCAGACTACATGCTGTCGTCAGCACGGCATCACTCTACTGATCCAATTTACTGTTAATCCACATTAATCCTCACTACTTGTGTCTCTGGAGATAAGAAAAAGTTCTTACTAATAGTTTTATGTAAGCAACCAATAATGTGGATAAATGGAATTTTACAAGAGATAATAAGGCAGTCAAAAGTGTCGAAAAAATGTGTGACCCTTCAAAGATGTAAATCTGCTATGAATCCATAAATGATAACCTGCAGACTATCTACTCTCTATTTAAAGGAAAGAGTGTGGTGAGAGCAGGGTGTCTGGCCCATTTACTAAACTTTATAACTCATTGGACACCCCCTCTACTTCCCACCTTAGCCACCTAGGAGATATTGCAGTTGCACATGGGACAATATTGTGAAAATGTGCATAGACTGCATACTTTTTCTCAACTTTGTTACTTTTCGCTTCATTGTGCTACTTTTTCATCAATGTTGCACCTTAAGGCCTGATTCAGAGTAGTGCGCAAACCCGATGGTTTGCATACTATTGCGATGTTATAAGATTGGCACATGCACAGGATAGGTACTGCACATCTAACAATCTTCTAAGACATCTGTCTTCAACCTGTGGCCCTCCAGCTGTTGTGAAACTACACATCCCAGCATGCCCTGCCGCAGTTTTGCTATTAAGGTATGCTAAAACTGAGGCAGTGCATGCTGGGATGTGTAGTTCCACAGCAGCTGGAGGGCCGCAGGTTGAAGACCCATGTTCTAAGAGATCGCTTGCAGTTCCTCAAAGTCACAGCATGAATGATAGCCTGCAGCCGTTTGGGAGCAGGGATGGCCAGCTTTCCCGAAAAGGGGGCATGTCACCCCCATTTTTTGGGGAATGACAGGGTCTGTGTGTTCTAACACAGATTTCCTGGCCTCGGCTATGGAGCTGCGATTGCCAATCTGAGTAGCCTCAGGCTCCCTCAGATGGCCAATGGTTACGCATAGTCTTAGGAGGCAGCATCAAGTCACAGAAGCAGGTAGCAGGCATCTGTTTATATAAGTTGCAAAGTGATGCTTCATTAGCATATTTTGTCATAGCTGCTGCATCCATAGACACAACAGTGATGTGAACTGCATCCATCTCTGAATTAGGCCCTTAGTTCACATATAGTATAATAGATATTTAGGATTTTTTTTTTAAGGAATTGCTATAAAGTAGAGATGTGTGCTGACCCCCATGTTTTTGTTTAGGATCTTTATTAGCTTTGTGTTTTGGTTTTGCCAAAACCGCCCTCATGGTTTTGGATTTGGATTTTTTTTTTTAAATTGCTAAAACAACATCATTTGCTCCTTTTTTTGTTCCTAGAGTTTTATTAACCTAATACATTTCCAGTCACTTCCCCTCAATTTTGAACACAACCCAAAATGTTACACTGAGCTAGCTGGCTGAGTAAGCTAAGCGACATCAGTGGGTGGCACACACAGGGCTGTTCAACTTCAAATATGCCACATCTGGGAAATGGAGTCCCACTGCAGTAGCAGACAGACTGGAAGTTTAATTAACTATATGGCCACATTGAAAGTAACCATGAACATTTTCATTACTGAAAAACTAGATCAGAGGCCCGAGGGAGGTACAGGGAAATAGAGGAAATAAAAGCGGAATAAAAAAAGATTGATTGATTGTGGTAGGCAACTGTATGGTCCACTAAGGCAGAGACTAAGGTGAATGACAAAATAACTATTATCTGTAAGGCCTATTGGCAAAAATACAATAAAAGAAGAATAAGAAATTATTGATCAATTGATTGTTTGATTGATTGTGGTAGGTAATGGCAACTGTGTGGTCCACTAGGGCAGATAACTAGGGCAGATAACTAGGTGAATGACTATGAGGGCTATTGACAAAAATAAAATAAAAAAATAATATAAAATGATTGAATGATTGCGGTAGGCATTGGCAACTGTATGGTCCACTAGGGCAGAGTCTGATGTGAATGAATAAATAGTCTCTGTGAGGTGAGGCCTAGCGGCAAAAATACAATAAAAAGGAATTAAAAAAAGATTGTTTGATTGATTGTGGTCGGCATTGGCAATGTATGATCCATATTCTTTGTGGAGGGATGCCTAGCTGCAAAAATACAATAAAATAAGAATTAAAAAAAAATATTGTTGTTGTGCTTGTCTATTAAACTGAAACCGAGATGGAATTTGGTAGCGGGGACACAGGAACTCAATTAACTGTCTAAACCCAACTGTATTAATGACGGATATTGGGCAGATCTAATACTAGCATAGATGTCATGTGTGACTGGATGACTGCTGTCCTACTTGCTTCCTCTTGCAAAGGATTAACAGTCAATTGTTGTTTGAGACTATTCGTAGTCTTCTTGGTTCCCTACTGGTATGAGGATCCACCCCAGCAGCAGCAGCAAGCCTAGCTCTGAAGGATTCATCTGAGGAATCTTGGATAGGGAAGGAGTCACCTAGCCTTATTGTGGATGAAGGACTACCACCGATCATTAGTGAGGATACTGATGATGAAGGTGTTGGCAGTACAGGTTGCAGGTAGCTGAAAGAAGGGAGGAAGCTGATACTGGACTGCTTGTTATTTTTTTAGCATCAGTTTCAAAGTTTCCCAAAAACTTTCCATGAGCTCGCTGAAAATGACGAAACAGGGAGGAGGTTCCCAGATGGTTAAGGTCCCTACATCTACTTACTGTGGCTTTGCAAATGCTACTGATGGCTAGCAAGTGTTGTCCGGATTTGGTTAAAAATAATTCTATACATGAAAGGTGGATTTTTTGGTCTTATGCCCAGGTATGGCAATGGCTTTCTTCTAAACACGGCACATTACTCTATCATCTTCAACATTCTCATTAAGAGCGTCATATATACAAATATCTCCTTCATCCTATTGCACTGCCACAGTAGTATCCTTAATTGCTATGTCACCAGCTATACTTCTGCTGCTCATCCCAACATTTGCAGAAATGGTAGAAGGAGGCTCCTCTATGAGTTCGGTACCAGAAAGGTCGTGCTCACACATAGCATTCATGGACACACTTAAACTCTCCTCAGGGATTTGTGACATCTCTGAACACACAGTTTGTTCTACTGCCTTAGTGGGGAGGGGGGTTTCAGCACTCATTTTCCGGTTTTAATTTTTTTTGACACCTCTTCTACACTCTGAGTGAGAAGGGTTTGCATTGTAATGAGAGGCAGAAGAAGAGGCCTCACTGACAAATGCAGAATCACAATCACCACTCAAATATAGGCTAAGGATTGAGTGTTTCCTTGCCACTGCGTGTAGTGATGGCTTGTTGGCAATTTTATGTTTTTCTGCAGTAAACTTTCTCTTTACTAATTTTTTTTATAATTAGTTGTTTGATTTCAGATGCCTTGACTTAAACCCTCTATGCCCTTGAGCAATGGCTTTAGTAGATGAGTTTGAAGGACTAATGCCATCATGATTGGTGGCAGCAGCTGCTCCTGCTTTCTCTTAACTGATCATTGGCCCTCATTCCGAGTTGTTCGCTCGTTGCCGAATTTCGCTATATTGCGATTAGTCGCTTACTGTGCATGCGCAATGTTCGCAGAGCGCATGCGCTTAGTTATTTTACTCAAAAGTTAGGTATTTTTCTCACGGCATTACGAGGATTTTTCTTCGTTCTGGTGATCGGAGTGTGATTGACAGGAAGTGGGTTTTTCTGGGCAGAAACTGGCTGTTTTATGGACGTGTGTGAAAAAACGCTGCCGTTTCTGGGAAAAACGCGGGAGTAGCTGGAGAAACGGGGGAGTGCCTGGGCGAACGCTGGGTGTGTTTGTGACGTCAAACCAGGAACGAAACTGACTGAACTGATCGCAGTGGCAGAGTAAGTGTCGAGCTACTCAGAAACTGCTAAGAAATTTCTATTCGCAATTTTGCGAATCTTTCGTTCGCAATTCTGCTATGCCAAGATACACTCCCAGAGGGCGGCGGCTTAGCGTGTGCAATGCTGCTAAAAGCAGCTAGCGAGCGAACAACTCGGAATGAGGGCCATTATCCATATTGACAAACACACAGAAGTAGTATAAACAATAGAGTAATATAGTATTTTTTCTACTTTTTCCTAATTCACAGCTCCGCTCACACTGTGTGGAGTCATAGTGCTTTTATATGTACATGAACAAACTGGGGTACAGCATACACAACAATGGGGGTAATTCCAAGTTGATCGCAGCAGGATTTTTGTTAGCAATTGGGCAAAACCATGTGCACTGCAGGGGGGTCAGATATAACATGTGCAGAGAGAGTTAGATTTGGGTGGGGTGTGTTCAATCTGCAATCTAATTTGCAGTATAAAAATAAAGCAGCCAGTATTTACCCTGCACAGAAATAAAATAACCCGCCCAAATCTAACACTGCACATGTTATATCTGCCTCCCCTGCAGTGCACATGGTTTTGCCCAATTGCTATCAAAAACCCTGCTGCAATCAACTTGGAATTACCCCCAATATGTACAAAAAAACGTTTAATTTTTATTTTAAACTTTTTTTGTAGCAAATGACAACTTACACTGCAGAATCACACTGCTTATATTTATGTGAATGCACTCTGGGACAGTGCACACAGGTTGTACAAATAAAAAAAACTTTTCAACTTAAAAGCACATTGCAAGCGCTGTAACTTTTTTACTTTTTTTTTACTTTTTTCGCAAATGACACTATGAAGTCACACTGCTTATATTTATGTGAACACACTAGGGTGTGGCCTACAAAGTCACACTAATTAGACTTTGCTACCTGCCTGTACTGTAAATCTAGCTTGTCCAATATTAACACTAAGGGGACTGGAGTGGACAGATAGGTCAGATAAGCTCAGCCACTTGACTGAATGGACACAGCACAGCAGCAGCCACTGCAGGTGATGGACATAGCAGCCACTTGAGTGGATGGGCACAGCACAGCAGCTACTGAACAAAGCACAGCCACTTGACACAGGACACAGCACAGCAGCAGCCACTGGAGGTGATGGACATAGCAGCCACTTGAGTGGACGGGCACAGCACAGCAGCTACTGAACAAAGCACAGCCACTTGAGTTGATGGGCACAACACAGCAGTCACTGGACACAGCACAGCCACTTGAGTGGATGGACACAGCACAGCAGTCACTGGACACAGCACAGCCACTTGAGTGGATGGGCACAACACAGCAGTCACTGGACACAGCACAGCCACTTGAGTGGATGGACACAGCACAGCAGTCACTGGACACAGCACAGCCACTTGAGTGGATGGGCACAACACAGCAGTCACTGGACACAGCACAGCCACTTGAGTGGATGGATACAGCACAGCAGTCACTGGACACAGCACAGCCACTTGAGTGGATGGGCACAACACAGCAGTCACTGGACACAGCACAGCAGTGTGGTCTGGAGCCAGCGTGAAATGGTACCCGAATGATCATGGGAGGTCCTTATATAAAATCCAAAACCCACGAGAATCTGAAACTAGGATGATGACATATTGCCTCGATTTGGAATCCGAGCAAGGCGGGAAAACCCAAATCACTGCTAGGATTCACTTGGATCCTGGACGTTCAGGTGGGTTCGGTTTTCTGAAAACCAAGCCCGCTCAGCTTTAATATAAAGTCACAGATTACGCATAAGGGGGGTCATTCCGAGTTGTTCGCTCGGTAAATTTGTTCGCATCGCAGCGATTTTCCGCTTAGTGCGCAAGCGCAATGTCCGCAGTGCGACTGCGCCAAGTAAATTTGCTATGCATTTAGGAATTTTACTCACGGCTTTTTCATTGTTCTGGTGATCGTAATGTGATTGACAGGAAGTGGGTGTTTCTGGGCGGAAACTGGCCGTTTTATGGGTGTGTGTGAAGAAACGCTACCGTTTCTGGGAAAAACGCGGGAGTGGCTGGAGAAACGGAGGAGTGTCTGGGCGAACGCTGGGTGTGTTTGTGACGTCAAACCAGGAACGACAAGCACTGAACTGATCGCAGATGCCGAGTAAGTCTGGAGCTACTCAGAAACTGCTAAGAGAGGTGTAATCGCAATATTGCGAATACGTCGTTCGCAATTTTAAGATGCTAAGATTCACTCCCAGTAGGCGGCGGCTTAGCGTGAGTAAATCTGCTAAAAGCAGCTTGCGAGCGAACAACTCGGAATGAGGGCCAAGAGTGCATGGTTATGATCACTCATATCAAAGTGTCTGTTGCCTGTTTAACATGGAATGTGTAATTTTTCCTCAACTGCTTTTTCTTTTCATTGAGCCACCTTATCCTCAATTCTGTATCTTAGTACGAATAAAGTATGTGGCATGCTAAATAGGGCTAATTGGTGTGACTTCAGGATACATCTGTGGACACATCTGTAGTTACACATCTGTAGTGGATACATCTGTGGACACATCTGTAGTGTTACACATCTGTAGTGGATACATCTGTGGACACATCTGTAGTGTTACACATCTGTAGTGGATACATCTGTGGACACATCTGTAGTTACACATCTGTAGTGGATACATCTGTGGACACATCTGTAGTTATTTTGCGCATGAAAACCTAATATTGTATTCAGAAGTTACAAAAGCAATAGAAAATAATCTTCCTGAGAAATGGAAGCTAAATGTAGTTTGGGACTTTGGACAATTTCCCTATTTACACACCCCAGGTTGGAATGCACTTACCTGTGAGTAGAGCAAATTCTCCTATTGTATCTGCATCTTAATGTGTTATTCAATGTAACTCATGAAAATACACTTTGAAAATAGAAAAGATCCTCTCTGTTGTACTAGATTGCTAAGGAGGCAAAACAATGAATTATACTTTTCTTATTATGAGCATACTAGCGCTTGCAATGTGCTTTTTAATTGAAAATAAAATTCAGCGGCAGGGTTATCCTGGGGATCTGCAGCATTGTGTGTTATAAGCCGCCATGCGCACCTGGGACTCAGTATTTGGCTTCACTTTCCTTCTAAGCCAGCCCCCTAGACTCCTGTGAAACGAGCTAATGGGAATCTAGAGGTGGGCTTAAGGTGGGTACACACTGGCCGATATATCGGCCGTTCTCGCTGTGTGTGTATGGGCAGTCGGCCAACCCCCTGTACACATGCTGTGGCAGCTGGCGGTGATTGACAGCTGAACTGGGCGAGCGTGTGTAGACACCCGCCCAGTTCATGACATCAGTCCCCGATGGATCGGGCAGTGTGTATGCTCAACACACTGCCCGATCCGGCCATAGATATATCTGCCGATCAATTGATCAATTGATCGGCAGATATATCTATCAGTGTGTACCCACCTTTAGAAAGAGAGTGAAGCTAAATGTTGAGTCCCGGGTGCCACAAGGCGGCTTAATACACACAGTGCTGCCAATGCCCGGGATAACCAGCCAGCACATATATTACATACAGCATAACATGTATGATTATATGTGCGAAGCCCCGCAATGTGTGGTCAGCGCTGCAGCTGCTAGTGGTAAAAATACATACTGACTGCACTGTGTTTATGTATACATTTAAAATGTATTTCTCATACATCCTAGAGGATGCTGGGGTCCACTTCAGTACCATGGGGTATAGACGGTTCCGCAGGAGCCATGGGCACTTTAAGACTTTTTTAGAGTGTTAACTGGCTCCTCCCTCTATGCCCCTCCTCCAGACCTCAGTTTAGAAAATGTGCCCAGGCAGACTGGTCGCACTCTAGTGGAGTTCTACTGAGTTTCACTAAAAAGACTTTATGTTAGGTTTTTTATTTTCCGGCAGACTGCTGGCAACAGTCTCCCTGCTTCGTGGGACTTAGGGGAAGAAGTAGGAACCAACTTCCTGAATAGTTTCATGGCTCTGCTTCTTGCTGACAGGACACCATTAGCTCCTGAAGGGTACTGAACACTAGCTGCGGCTATGCGCTCACTCCCACCGCACGCCGTCACCCCCCTAACAGAGCCAGAAGTCAGAAGACAGGCGAGTGTATTACCGGAGGTCTGCAGAAGAGAGGATCTCCGGTCATCGTGACGGCAAAAGGTACCACGCAGCGGGCGGGAACACTGCGCAAGCATGCTACCCATAACACAGGCACAGCAGGGTGCAGGGCGCCCTGGGCAGCATGAAACCTACTCTAAACTGGCTTAATGTAGCATATGATGCCGTGGCACAGTCCTACGCCCCCGCCAGTATAAAAATGATTGTGAACATTTCTGAGGAGAAACGCGCCATTACAGGGGATGGTGCTTCCTCCTCAGTCAGCCAGCACACTGCTCAGCGCCATTTTCTCCAGGCAGGCTGCAGGGGAAGAAACGCTGGTCCTCCTCCACTTCTGAAACAAGTATCAGGGTGAAAAAGAGGGGGGGGGGGCAGAGTGTATATTGTGCTCAATTTATACAATTTGGCAGTGTAAAAGCGCTAAAAGTGGGTTTACATGCACAGGAGTTTACATGCACAGGGATTTTTGTCATTGGCGCTGAGATTGTGAGCTGGCAAGTCCTTCTGTGTCCTTCTGACAGATTTTACTGTGGGTCTATCCCCTATAAGCCCTGGAGTGACTGTGGTGTGTTTGTGCACGTGTGTGTCATGTCGGAGGCAGGGAGCTCTTCCCCCGAGGGTGCCATTTTAGGGACACAAAGTTGTAATGTGGTGGCGCTGCCGGCACACCATGAGCCTGAATGGGTGAAATAATTACGTGATAGTGTGAATCATATCAGTAAGAGATTGGATAAGTCTGAGTCTCATGCAGAAACCTGGAGAAAATCCATGGAAGATTTTTAGTAGTTCTGCTTTTTCATCCACAGGGGATCCCTCTGGGTCACATAAAAGACCATTTGCACAGATAGTACAAACTGATACCGACACAGACTCTGATTCCTATGTTGACACTAGTGATTCCAGGGGAATAGATCCAAAATTAGCGAAAAACATTCAATACATGATTGTGGCTATAAAGGAGGTCTTAGAAGTTACGGAGCTCCCTCCTTTACCACAGGAGAAGGCCTACTTTTATATGGAAAAGAAACTTAATGTAACTTTTCCTCCATCTCATGAACTGAACAGTTTATTTGAGGGAGTCTGGGCAGTCCCTGAAAAGAAGTTCCAGATTCCTAAAAGAATTCAAATAGCGTACCCTTTCCCTGCAGAGGACAGGAAAAGGTGGGAGTCACCCCCTGTTTTAGACAGTGCTCTGTCACGGTTAACAAAAAAGGTGATTCTCCCTGCGCCTGGGACGGCTTCACTAAAAGAGCCGGCGGACCGCAAGTTAGAGAATACGTTAAAATCTATTTATGTGGCCAATGGGACATTACTCAGGCCTACCATTGCCTGTACGTAGGTGAGTAATGCTATTGAAAAGTGGTCGGAGAACTTGTCATCAAAAATTGACACAATAGATAGAGACTAAATACTCCTAACTTTAGGTCATATCAAAGATGCTGCTGCGTATATGCTAGAAGCCATGAAAGATATTGGTCTCTTGGGATCAAAAGCCGCTACTATGGCAATATCATCATGGAGGGCGTTGTGGATTCGCCAATGGAATGCTGACGCAGATTCCAAAAGGAATATGGAGGCTCTCCCGTACAAGGGTGAGGCCTTGTTTGGAGATGGGCTGGATGCTTTAGTGTCTGCGGCTACCGCAGGTAAATCGACATTCTCACCTTATGCTCCTGCTCCGGCGAAAAAGACACATCACTCTCAGATGCAGTCCTTTTGGCCCAATAGATACAAAAAGGTCAAAGGTTCCCCTTTCTTTGCGGGTAGAGGAAGGGGAAAAGGAAAAAAGCCCAGTGTGTCTCCAGGATCACAGGAGCAGAAATCAACCTCTGCTTCTGCCAAACCTGCAGCATGATGCTGGGGCTTCTTTGCGGGAGTCTGCTCAGGTGGGGGCACGTCTGAAACTTTTCAGTCACTTCTGGGTTCAATCGGGTCTAGACCCGTGGGTCGTACAAATAGTGTCCCACGGGTACAAACTGGAGTTTCAAGACGTTCCCACATGCCGGTTTTTCAAATCGGCCTTACAAGTTTCTGTCCCGGACAGGGAAGTGGTAGCAGCAGCAATACAAAAATTGTGTCAGGATCAAGTCATTGTCCTGGTTCCCTTGTTACAACAAGGACAAGGTTTTTATTCAAGTCTATTTGTAGTTCCGAAGCCGGACGGCTCAGTCAGACCAATTCTAAACCTGAAAAATCTGAATCTCTACCTGCAAAGGTTCAAGTTCAAAATGGAATCTCTGAGAGCAGTGATTTCCAGTCTGGAGGAGGGGGAATTCATGGTGTCAGTGGACATAAAAGATGCCTACTTACATGTTCCATTTATCCTCCGCATCAAGCTTATCTGAGCTTCGCAGTGCAGGATTGTCATTACCAATTTCAGACGTTGCCGTTCGGACTCTCCACGGCTCTGAGGGTGTTCACCAAGGTAATGGCGGAGATGATGGTCCTCCTTCAACAGCAAGGAGTCAATATAATTCCTTACCTGGACGATCTCCTGATTAAAGCGAGGTCCAGAGAAAAACTGGTGCAGAATATTGCACTCTCCCTGACAATACTTCAACATCACGGTTGGATCATAAATTTTGAAAAGTCATAATTGGAACCGACGACAAGATTGTCCTTTCTGGGGATGATACTGGACACAGAAATACAGAGGGTATTTCTTCCAGTAGAAAAGGCTCTGGAGATCCAGAGAATGGTCAAACAGCTCCTGAAACCAACAAGAGTGTCGATTCATCAATGCATTCGGTTGTTGGGAAAGATGGTAGCGGCCTACGAGGCCATACAGATTGGCCAATTTCATGCCAGAGTATTCCAGTGGGACCTATTGGACAAGTGGTCCAGATCCCATCTACACATGCATCAGAGGATAATCCTGTCATCCAAAACCAGAATTTCGCTCCTGTGGTGGCTACACAGTTCTCACCTCCTAGAGGGACGCAGATTAAGGATTCAGGACTGGATCCTGGTGACCACGGATGCAAGTCTCCAAGGCTGGGGAGCTGTTACACAGGGGGAAAGCTTCCAAGGAAGATGGTCAAGTCAAGAAACTTGTCTTCACATAAACGTTCTGGAGTTGAGAGCCATTTACAATGGCCTTCTACAAGCGGTGCATCTTCTTCAAGATCAACCCGTACGGATCCAGTCGGACAATGTAACAGCAGTCGCGTACATAAACCGTCAGGGCGGAATGAAAAGAAGAGCGGCAATGGCAGAGGTGTCAAAGATCCTTCACTGGGCAGAAAGACATGCAAAAGCTCTGTCGGCAATTTTCATCCGGGAGTGGACAACTGGGAAGCAGATTTCCTTAGCAGACACGATCTCCATCCGTGAGAATGGGGCCTCCACCAAGAAGTCTTCACAGAGGTGACAGGAATTTGGGGAGTTCCTCAAGTAGACATGATGGCATCTCGTCTCAACAAGAAGCTTCAAAGATATTGTTCCAGGTCGAGAGACCCTCAAGCAATAGCAGTTTCGGTCGGTATATGTCTTCCCTCCATTTCCACTGATACCAAAAGTTCTCAAAATAATAAGAACAGGAGTTCGAGCAATCCTCATTGTCCCAGACTGGCCAAGGAGGGCTTGGTATCCTGATCTTCAGGAATTGCTCATAGAAGATCCTTGGCCTCTTCCTCTCCGCAAGGACCTGCTGCAGCAGGGGCTGTACAAGTATCAAGACTTACCGTGGCTACGTTTGATGGCATGGCTGTTGAGCGTCGAATCCTAGCCCGAAAGGGTATTCCAAAAGAAGTCATTCCCACTCTTATTCAGGCCAGGAAAGGAGTAACGTCTAAACATTACTACCGTATTTGGAGAAAATATGTGTCTTGGTGTGAAACCAAGAAGACTCAAACGGAAGAGTTTCAGTTAGGACATTTTCTCCATTTTCTCTAGGCGGGTGTGGATGCGGGCCTACGATTGGGTTCAATCAAGGTCCAGATTTTGGCCTTGTCTGTTTTCTTTCAGAAACAATTGGTCTCCCTTCCAGAAGTTCAGACATTCGTGAAGGGGGTGCTACACATCCAACCTCCATTTGTGCCTCCGGTGGCACCATGGGATCTTAACGTGGTGTTGCAATTCCTTCAATCGGATTGGTTTGAACCTCTCCAGGAAATTGAGTTCAAATTTCTCACTTGGAAAGTGGTCATGCTATTGGCCTTGGCATCCGCAAGAAGGGTGTCTGAGTTGGGGGCCTTGTCTCACAAGAGCCCTTACTTGGTTTTCCATGAGGATAGAGCTGAGTTGAGAACTCATCAACAATTTCTTCCTAAGGTGGTTTCTTCGTTCCATATAAACCAGCCTATTGTGGTGCCAGTGGCTATTGACACCTTCGCTGCTTCAAAGTCTCTGGATGTGGTCAGGGCTTTGAGAATCTGTCGCAAGAATGACTCGGATAAGGAAAACAGAGGCTCTGTTTGTCCTGTATGCTCCCAACAAGATTGGGTGTCTTGCTTCTAAGCAGACTATTGCGCACTGGATCGGAGGTATGATTCAGCAAGATCATTCTTCGGCAGGGTTGCCGATGCCGAATTCAGTCACTGCCCATTCTACTAGAAAGGTGGGCTCATCCTGGGCAGCTGCCCGGGGGGGTCTCGGTATTACAACTTTGCCGAGCAGCTACTTGGTCAGGGGCAAACACGTTTGCTAAGTTTTACAAGTTTACAGTTTGGTCAATCGGTGCTGCAGGGTCATCCGCACTCTCCCGCTACCTCATCTAGCTAATGCACATAAACTATCTTCATAGATACTACAGAAACTGCTGTTGAAAACATGATTTTAATACCTACCGGTAAATCCTTTTCTCCTAGTCCGTAGAGGATGCTGGGCACCCAACCCAGTGCGTACTTTACCTGCAGTTGTTAATTTGCTTACAATGTTTTCAGCACGTTTGCTGTAATGTTCATGCTCGTTGGCATGTATTTTGATGAGTGCCATGTGTGCAGCATGGTTGAAGTGTGAGCTGGTATGAATCTCACCAGTAACTTAAAAGTAAATCCTTTTCTCGAAATGTCCATCTCCCTGGGCACAGTTCCTATACTGAGGTCTGGAGGAGGGGCATAGAGGGAGGAGCCAGTTCACACTCTGAAAACGTCTTAAAGTGCCCATGGCTCCTGCGGAACCGCCTATACCCCATAGTACTGAAGTGGACCCCAGCATCCTCTGCAGACTAGGAGAAAAGGATTTACCGGTAGGTATTAAAATCCTGTTTTTCCTGCATTTAAAAATATTTATTTTAAAATATGAGACTGTGATAAAACAGAAAAAAGCACAAGGAAACACATTTGCTAACACTTCTTCATACCTCCCAACATGACCCTCTCCAAGAGGGACAGAGAACTCCTGGACTTCCCTTATAATTTATGATTGCCTGCACCTGTGGTGAAACACCTTTGTTATCCATTAACCTTTTCAAAACAGGTGATGGCAATCTCAAATTAAGAGAAAAGTCCAGAAGAAGAACATTCTGTCCCTCCTGGAGAGGGTCATGTTGGCAGGTATGCTTCTTAAAATCATTTAAAATGCCCTCACATTGAGATAGGATTACCATTCTACCCCTTTAAACCGGGACACTCATTAAATACACAGGTTCTGTGGCTGGCTGACTTCAAGCCTGCATTTTACCTGGTTCTAATCAGACACAGAACCTGTATAATCCATGAGCATCCTGTTGTAAAGGGGTAGTATGGTAAGCCTACATTGAGAGTAATGTATTTAAGCCAGAGTTTCCCAAACTCTGCTATTACACTCCGGGTTTTAAGGATAACCATACTTGGGTCCAGATGGTTAAATCAAAATGACTGAGGTACTAATTAAGTCATCTGTGCTCCAACATGGATATCCTTAACCAGAACCAGAATGGCACACATTAGGAAGCTCTGGGTTATAGGCCATACACACTGGCCGATTTTTTGAAAGATATGAACGATCTCGTTCATAAATGAACGAGAACTCGTTCATATCTTTCAGTGTGGAGACTCCAGCGATGAACGATGCGCGGCCCCGCGCTCGTTCATTGCTGGTCTCCCGTCAGCTGTGCATGCAGGCCAATATGGACGATCTCGTCCATATTTGCCTGCACTTCAATGCAGCCGCGTGACGGGGGGAGTGAAGAAACTTCACTCCCCCCGTCACTGCCCCCCCCGCCGCCGGGTCGCTCGTCGGCCGTATCCGCCGTCGGGCAGCTCGGCGGCGGGTCGGCCAGTGAGTAGGGCCCTTTAAGCACTTTAGAAAACTTGGTGTACATTTTTCAAAGGGAAGTTTTTCCCAGCAGGTTTAAAATAGCCACATCCTGCAGGCCATAGCAATCTCTTTTGATCTCCATACCATTGGATATATCATCCAGTGATTTAGAGGTTAAAATGCAATGTATGATGTGACTTTAAACTACTAAATTGAATTCATTTAAGCATAGTGTTGTCTCTAAAAAAAAATCCTGCTATTATCCAGTGTCTACAAAATTGTAGAAAATTAGCAATTATGACAAATTACTCTGTGTTACATTTTAACCAGAGGTTTATGTTATGCAGGGCCATTTCTAGACAATTTTGCTTCCAGTGTGAACAGTAAAAAAATATTCCCCCTCCCACCCATAGGCATTCTAAAATGGCATGGCCTTGCAGAAAAGGCTAACTGCCATGATCAGGGGCATAGCCAGAAATTTGTGGGCCCCATAGCAACATTTTGAAGGGGCACCCATCCCAATGCTTCTAGAGAGACACTTCTCTGCAGCAGGCATTAATTTTATGCCCTATAATAGTGTCCTACAGTCAGTGTTGGAGGGGGGAAAGAAGGGCCCACCGGGAAAATGCAGTGGTAGGGGCCCATGCTTAAGGGTGTGGCCAGGCAATAGTGGAGGTGTGGCCAACCACCACAGAGTCCCGGCTAACCAGTAGAGAGTGCATGGGCTGGGTCCCTTGATAAATATATATATAGTTAACACTGCTTGTGCATGCATGGTAATGTAGAAGATTAATAACAGAAGGAGGTGGGCCCACAGACAGTGGGGCCCACCGGTGGATTCCCCTGTTCCCCTGAGGGCCAGTCCAATCCTGCCTACAGTACTGTAGTTCATTTTCTGAACCATAGTAGAGCCTTATTTAATGTTATGCTCCATAGTAGTGCCTTAGTTTTACTTATGAATTGTAGTAGTGAATAAGTTCACTCTACAGTACTGTACTGTATGTCACATTTCAGATCTGCCAGTACACATTATGCCACACAGAACCACCAATTCACATTATAATATATAGTGCTCCCCGTTCATATTGTGTCTCATTACAGAGCCCTGGTTCATATTATATAAAATTACAATTCCCTACAGTTCATTTAATACCGCAATACAAAGAGCAGGTCCAGGGTCATACCTAGATACAGTATATTGCAGGCCCCAAGGAAAAAGTTTGAAAGGACCCAATGGGAAAAATGTATATACAGTAACACATGTAACGTTGACGTGAAGATGGGCCCCTCTCAGCTCTGGGTCCCATAGCAGCTTCACTGCCTGCACCTATGGTAGCTACGCCCTTGGCCATGATTATGCTGCCATGCTTTGAGGTGTTATTTAGAAAGTAAGGCAGGGGCTCTCCCAGGGGCAATGGAGTCATCTGAAATCCCTGAAAGGGCACCTGTATCTACACAGCGACATCCAAGTGTGACCGCTGTTCTTCGATCGGAGTTCTGCAGTGCACCCGCTGCTACTGCAGAGCTTGGCTCTGTCCCATGAACCCTGCTAATGCCTGTGCTGCAGCAAGCGGTGGTGCACAGACCGCTGCTGCTGGTTTATGTAATGAGACACAACAATGCATGCTACAGGTGGCTGAATCACAGCGTAACTGTGTGTGTGTGTGTGTGTGTGTGTGTGTGTGTGTGTGTGTGTGTGTGTGTGTATCTAATATATAAAAATGAAAATCTGTCCTTCTGTCTTTCTATACAAATCCAGTTTACAAGCGAAGATCGTGAAATTTCACATACAAGCGTATTAAAACATGGCGGAGGCAACTAAAACAATTTGAAATGCCTACCACCCCTAGGGGAACAGACAGCAGCACAGAGTATATAAGGAGACAGCATAACGCCGGAATTTCTGGAGCAATGTACTTAAAAATGGGTACACATATGCCTTACAATCTGGCAACAAACACTGTGGGAGGAAGACACCCCTAGCACCCTTAGGGGTGAGGCAGAAGCACTGAGTATTTCAGCAGACAGCATAACTCTGGAATGCCTGCAGCAATTTACAACAAACTTGGTACACATATGACTTAACCTCTGGAAACAAACACTATGGGGGTCAGACACCCCGAGCACCCCGAGGGGGGGGGGGGGGGGGGCAGCAGCACAGAGTATTTCAGGAGACAGCAAAACTATGGAAGGCCTGGAGCTATTTACACCAAACTTGGTACACATCTCACTTACAATCTGGGAACAAACTCTGTGGGGGTTAGACACCCCTAATACCCCTAGGGGTTGGACAGCGGCACAGAGTATTTCAGGAGACAGCATAACTGTAGAAGGCCTGGAGCAATTTACACCAAAATTAGTACACACCTGAATTACAATCTCAAAAACACCACTAGCACCCTTAGCGGTGGGACAGCGGCACAGAGTATTTCAGGAGACAGCATAAATCCTGAATGGCTAGACCAATTTGCAACAAACTGGGTACACATATGACTTACACTTGGGAAACAAACAATGTGGGGGTCAGACACCCCTAGCACCCCTAGGGGTGGGACAGCAGCACAGAGTATATCAGCAGACAGCATAACTATGGAAGGCCTGGAGCAATTTACACCAAAATTAGTACACCTCTGAATTACAATCTCGAAAACACCCCTAGCACCCCTAGCGGTGGGACAGCGGCACAGAGTATTTCAGGAGACAGTATAACTCCTGAATGCCTAGACCAATTTACAACAAACTTGGTACACATATGACTTACAATCTGGGAACAAACTTTGTGGGGGTAAGACACCCCAAGCACCCCTAGGGTTGAGGCAGCAGAACAGAGTTTTTCAGCAGACAGCATAACTCTGCAATGCCTGGAGCAATTTACGCCAAACTTGCTACACATATTACTTACACTCTGGGAACAAACACTTTGGGGGTAACACACCACTAGCACCCCTAGGGGTGGGCCAGCAGCACAGAATATATCAGGACATGCATGATATGTCAGTGATGACAGGGCTGCATGTGACAGGGGCAGTGACATGATGTGAGGAGACAGAGCCGGCCCTAACCAATATGATGCCCTATGCAAGATTTTGGCTGGTGCCCCCTAGCACCACCGCTGGTTCTGCCTCTGACCTTGCACCTCTTTCCCGGTACCATCACCCCTCTCCCATAGCAGTCCTTATTTTAGTGTTTGTACCCCCTATATTTTAAATAGGAACAGTTCGCACATTTGGTGCTCAGCCCAAAAAATGGGAGTGTTTTGCTGGCAAAGGGCATGGCCACACAATAGTAACCCCAATTCCAATTACACCACAAAGTACTGCAACTTTATTCACATTTGCGATAGTGTCCATAATTCATATTACATCCCACAGTAGTATCACTTTACCTTATAAACGTTACTCCTCACAGTAGAGCCCCTTATTCACATTACATTACACAGAATAGCTCCTTATTCACATTACACCACACCCTATTGCTCTTTATTCACATTAGACGACACAGTAGTGCCCTTTCTATACGCACTGCCACATAGTAGAGCACCTTAAACACATAATGCCACAGAGTAATGCCCCTTACACATATGAGACACATTATTAATGTCCTTATAAACATAATGCACCTTACACATTATGACAACCTTTATTAATGCCCTTTTACACATAATGTCCCTTACACATATGCCGCACATTATTAATGCCCTTATACACATAATGACACACATAGTGCCCCCTACACATTTGCTGCAAATTATTAGTGCCCCGATACACATAATGACACACATACAGTAGTACCCTGTTACACATATGCCGCACATTATTAATGCCCTTATACACATAATGACACACATAATGCTCCTTACACATATGTTGCACATATTAATGCATTTTTACATGACACAAATAATGCTCCTTACACATATTCTGAACACTACAGCACAACCAACCCACTCACATGCACACAGCACTCATACTGCCACTAACACTGTGACCTCTGCCTCTGCTTGGATACAGATGCGTCCTCATAAATCTTGCCTCAATGCTAACGTCGGGCACCTTTTTTAATGAAAATGCAGCTTATTTGCATTGCTATGTGGCTAGGATGCACAAGCAGCTTATGCTGATTAAAATGATATGTAGCATGCCTATATACTGTGTGATACTGTGGCTGTATCTGCATATGAAATGCTACACACAGAATATAGGCATGCTGCATATCATTTTAATCAACAGAAGCTGCTGATGCCCCTAGGCATATCAAATGCCCTAGGCAATTGCCTAGTTTGCCTATGCCTATGGCCGGCTCTGTGAGGAGAGGTATGGAGGTAGCACGAACCCACACACTGAGAGTTATATAGTGGATGTAGCATGGTCCCCCAGCAACACATTGGGTTTTCAGTTTATTGATGTGTATAACATTTTACATGCTTTTTTATACTATGTTACCTATACTGTGTGTTTAATATTTAAATTAATTTTTGTAAACAAACATTATTAAAATGCTGGGCAACGCCGGGTACTCCAGCTAGTATATAAATATATGCATATATATATATATATATATATATGCAGAAAGTTGGTGGTGGTAAATGGCGCTAGACCCTTCTTAGGATGACTAATCCTTTTGTCTATGGTCAATTTCTTATGTCTAAAAATACACTCCCCCACTATTATATTTCGTGGGGTGGCAGCCCTTTTCTCCAGTGGTTAGCTGTTCAAGCCCACCAGTGGTAGATCTGGAAAACAAAAGGTGAGAATAGGCGCCTCCTAGTGTAATATTATATATATAGTGTGACCATCACCCTTGATATCACCCTGTAGAGTGGAACTGTACCGTGTGTGGTGGAATTCCAACCACCTTCAGAATAGCATGAAGTCACAATTTGAACGGCGTCACCAGTGATCTCAATGATCTCCTGTTAATCTTCCTTTATCTTGTTACATATAATAAATTAAAAACAGCTTATCTGTACTTTAAGTCGTCCATACGAGTTGAACACTGAGTGTTCAACTCGTATGGACGACTTAAAGTACAGATAAGCTGTTTTTAATTTATTATATGTAACAAGATAAAGGAAGATTAACAGGAGATCATTGAGATCACTGGTGACGCCGTTCAAATTGTGACTTCATGCTATTCTGAAGGTGGTTGGAATTCCACCACACACGGTACAGTTCCACTCTACAGGGTGATATCAAGGGTGATGGTCACACTATATATATAATATTACACTAGGAGGCGCCTATTCTCACCTTTTGTTTTCCATATATATATATATATATACTGCTCAAAAAAATAAAGGGAACACTAAAATAACACATCCTAGATCTGAATTAATGAAATATTCTTATTAAATACTTTGTTCTTTACATAGTTGAATGTACTGACAACAAAATCACTTAAAAATTATTAATGGAAATCAAATTTATTAACCCACAGAGGTCTGGATTTGGAGTCACACTCAAAATTAAAGTGGAAAAACACACTACAGGCTGATCCAACTTTGATGTAATGTCCTTAAAACAAGTCAAAATGAGGCTCAGTAGTGTGTGTGGCCTCCACGTGCCTGTATGACCTCCCTACAACGCCTGGGCTGGCTCCTGATGAGGTGGCGGATGGTCTCCTGAGGGATCTCCTCCCAGACCTGGACTAAAGCATCCGCCAACTCCTGGACAGTCTGTGGTGCAACGTGGCGTTGGTGGATGGAGCGAGACATGATGTCCCAGATGTGCTCAATTGGATTCAAGTCTGGGAACGGGCGGGCCAGTCCATAGCATCAATGCCTTCGTCTTGCAGGAACTGCTGACACACTCCAGCCACATGAGGTCTAGCATTGTCTTGCGTTAGGAGGAACCCATGGCCAACCGCACCAGCATATGGTCTCACAAGGGGTCTGAGGATCTCATCTCGGTACCTAATGGCAGTCAGGCTACCTCTGGCGAGCACATGGAGGACTGTGCGGCCCCCCCAAAGAAACGCCACCCCACACCATTACTGACCCACTGCCAAACCGGTCATGCTGGAGGATGTTGCAGGCAGCAGAACGTTCTCCTTGGCGTCTCCAGACTCTGTCACATCTGTCACATGTGCTCAGTGAGAACCTGCTTTCATCTGTGAAGAGCACAAGGCACCAGTGGCGAATTTGTCAATCTTGGTGTTCTCTGGCAAATGTCAAACGTCCTGCACGGTGTTGGGCTGTAAGCACAAACCCCACCTGTGGACGTCGGGCCCTCATACCACCCTCATGGAATCTGTTTCTGATCATTTGAGTAGACACATGCACATTTGTGGCTTGCTGGAGGTCATTTTGCAGGGCTCTGGCACTGCTCCTCCTGTTCCTCCTTGCACAAAGGCGTAGGTAGCGGTCCTGCTGCTGGGTTGTTGCCCTCCTACGGCCTCCTCCACGTCTCCTGATGTACTGGCCTGTCTCCTGGTAGCGCCTCCATGCTCTGGACACTACGCTGACAGACACAGCAAACCTTCTTGCCACAGCTCGCATTGATGTGCCATCCTGGATGAGCTGCACTACCTGGGCCACTTGTGTGGGTTGTAGACTCCGACTCATGCTACCACTAGAGTGAAAGCACCGCCAGCTTCAAGAGTGACCAAAACATCAGCCAGAAAGCATAGGAGCTGAGAAGTGGTCTGTGGTCACCACCTGCAGAACAACTCCTTTATTGGGGGTGTCTTGCTAATTGCCTATAATTTCCACCTGTTGTCTATTCCATTTGCACAACAGCATGTGAAATTGATTGTCAATCAGTGTTGCTTCCTAAGTGGACAGTTTGATTTCACAGAAGTGTGATTGACTTGGAGTTACATTGTGTTGTTTAAGTGTTCCCTTTTTTTTTTGAGCAGTGTATACACACACACACACACACACACACACACACACACATTTGCCTCCGGGTGCTTGGGCTGAACTTACGCCCCTGGAGTACAGTAGGGTTATATATTTTGGCACCTAAATGCAGTATCCAATTCTGCAGCATATGAGACGGGTTTTACCTTTTAGAACATAGCATAAAATATTAGATTAAAAGGTAAGCTGATGCTGAGTTAGAAATAATGAATTGTAAAATACAGTACAAAGGGGGAATTTAATCAGACCCGGTATATTACCTGGTGTGAAAAACAGTGGTTCGGGCTTTAACACCTGGACTATTCAACTAGAGTCTTTTTTTCTTGCCCTGTAAATTACCCTGTTATCAGGCGTTAACATATAGAATCCGAGATAAGTTCCTGGACCTATGTGTTAACATGGTTCTGGAACCCAATAACAGGCTGTTTATCTGGAAATTCTTTTCGGGTCTGTTCAGACTCCCCAAAAAAATCCCAGTTAACTGCAGACTGTAGACATTGAAAGTGAGTATCTCATCCTTGCATAATTGGACGCAGGGATGTACATCAGGGTGGGAAATTATAGTGGCATTTGCATAAAGTTGCAGACGCTACTGCAGAAAAATACGCAAGGTAGGATGTAACTGCGTCCAACTCAGAATCACGCCGTATGAGCAGTGATCCTGCCCACATTGACAGACCCCACCACCTGAACCGTCACCACCCCCCACCCCCCTTATTGCTGCTATCATAAATTTTCTGGCTGGTTTTCCATCTCAATCCGTCCCTCTGTGGCACCACTGTGTAAATGCATCTTCACTTAGCTCAGAGAGACCCTGCTGGTTGCCGATATCCATGCTAGTTTGTATAAGCATAACTGTCAATACAGCTGTACAATTCACATTACTGCTCAATAAACCACCCACTGGTTAAGTAATAGGCTGTTTATTGACTCAGGGAATGTTGCTTGTAAGTATGTAAAACACTATATGATACTATGACTGTATTGACAAGTCATTGCAGCAACTGAATCATTTTGTACTTTTATTAAAAGTTTATACAGGTACACCAATTTATAATCTGGAACCCTGGTTCCAGCACTGTGCCAGATCATCTGTTTGGATGGACTATCGGTGGTACAGTGACAGCGGCCTCTCGAAGGCTATAACCCCCCCCCCGCCTCCCCCAAGCCTAAACCTAAACCTCCCACAGCCTGAGGCCCCCCTTAAGCATAACTCTACCCCTCTCGCAGCCTAACTTCCTACTGCAGCCTGATGTGTCTGACCTCCTGCAGCCTAACTCAGCCCTCCCACAGCCAACCACACCTCCCTCTCCCCCGCATCCCCCGGTGTTTGGATTAAAAGAGCTGTCAGACCATCAGGTGCCAGATAATCGATGGTGTACCTGTATATATTTCATTCAAGCTGCTTAAACTGAGTACCAATAAACACTGACTATGGGGTCGATTCAATTGACGTCGGAATTGCCGACAAGTCAGAAAAACGTCAGCTCCATTGAATAGGTTGAATGATTCGACCTAAAAAAAGTCAGAAACTGACATCTTTCCGACTAGACGATAGTTCCGATTAGAATTGAATAGACCCCTATACAATCCAATGGTAACAACTAGGGAGACCAATCCTGGGTCATTTTTTTCAATCCTGGGTATCGGGATTGAAAAATGGTCAATCCCAGGATTCCCAGGATACCTGGGATTGGCTTTTCTCTATGTGTCCGTCCCCCTCACCCCGCCCCGCACCCGCCTGCCTCGCACACATAACTAACCATACAACGTGGGCGGGTAGGAAACATCCTTCTCTCTTGGCGGTCAGCGCCGGGTGACGGCAGATGGTGCACCGTGGGGAGCTGGGGAGCCGGACAGCATCTGAGTGTCCTGAGGACGCTCAGCACTGATGCCTCAATCCCTGGGTTTGGAGCTTCCAATCCCAGGATTGAATCCCGTCCGTTTTTGGCCATAAATCCCGGGATCCCGCCAATCCCGATCCCAGGATTGGCCTCCCTAGTAACAACACATGCTATATTATGCTATTATATCTCAGAGACTACTGTCTATCTGATGAATATTTTAATGTATATGTCCTTTTTAGATACATTTGGTGAGTGCAAATTTCAGTTACTATTCCTTACTCAAAGTGGCTACTGATCCATGAAAAGACCAAAATTAGACATTCACAAACAATTTGGATGCTCAATAGAAACTGTCACTGCTTTTTCTAACAAAAAGGGAATTGCTAATCAGAAAAACTAATATAAAATTCAAGAAAATGAACTGATTCTATAAAATATAAATATGACATATATCCACAAAAAAAGCTATTGCAAAACTTATAATTAAAGATAATACAATATAAAAGGTGTACTGTATAATATATGTACAGTATATGAGTCAATTTTTGTCATCAGTGATATAGAAAACTAGACGGACAAAATTTTAAATCAACTGGCTGGCTAATAGCAATAGTATAAAAATTGCACAAAAAATATATCATTACGTTAATGACCAGTGATTTCCTTTGGCAGTTCAACATGTAAATATCATAATATTGGCTGCAAAATCATTTTATTTCCATACTATTTACTCAGTATTTGAATAAATATTGTGTGTTATTAGTATTTTAGTGTTATGGCTCCAATAGGTAAGCTCCATAATTTATTTCAAACAAAAAATAAACATAAATATATTAAGGTTAAAAAAAAATGCTAAAACATACAAGTGTAACATTGTGAGCATATAAAGATAAATCCAACTCTATACAGTTTGAAAATAATACAATTTGTGCGACAGCACAACTTCTGCATGAAGCAACATGAACAATAGTTCATGAATGAGATAACAAATTAAATAAGAAATGGGAATCATTCTAATCCTCAACACACTGAAGGGAAGATTTCACCAAGTGTGATACGTATGGAAGTTTACTACACAGGAATAATAATTCATCTCATACAGGATGTATCGTGCATCGCATATTGCATAGTAGCATTTATTAAGAGCCTATGCATGAATAAATGCAAATAAAATTCCAAAGGACATCTTTTCTGAAAGAGGAGTAGTGAGGACTTCTGGGTGTATGACCCGGGCAGAGTCGGACTGGGGCATGGAGGGCCTACCAGAGGAATGCAGTGGCAGGGGCCCATGCATAGGGGTGTGGCTAGCCACCACATTGGTTTATATATATGCATGATAATGTAGCAGATTAATAACAGCAATGCATGATAGAAAATACACCATAGCCCTGTGCATTATAATGGAACATATGCATAATGTACTGGCAGGCTTGGACTGGCCCACAGGGGTACAGGGGAAACCACCGGTGGGCCCCATAATTCAAGTGCACAGTCTGGAACCTCTTCCCTAGAGGAGAAGGTGGGGCCTCCAGGCAGTAGGGCCCACTAGGGGTTTCCCCTGTATCCCTGTGGGCCAGTCTGACCCTGGACTCGGGACTCCTACTGTGCACACGCGTCAGTTGGATCCCTCTCAGAGGAATTCTGCATAAAGCAGCCCATAGGCTTCTATAGGCAACACCATCAATAGATGGCATTAACTATTAGGTACAACTTCCGGAAAGTTACGCTCTCTGAACCATGATACTCTGACCATTTTCATAATTTTGACTGTATTTTGGGCTTTATTCAGACCTGAAAGCAGCCGCTGCATTCGCACGCAGTGGCCACATTCAGAGGGTCTGCAAACGTGTAGTGGCTATAGTGGATGAGATGAGGATGGCTATAGGATGAGATCGCATGGTGATTGACAGGCATGGGTGTCCGGGGGCGGCAATGCGATGTTGGAGGGGGGGGGGGGGGGGGGAGGGCAGGAAACAGGCATGTTATAGGCATTTTTCAGGGCGGGCCGATGATGATGCCTGCATTTCCTGCGAGAAGAAACATGGCTCCGGACCGCCTGCATATGCAGCCATACAGAGCAGGTAGAGATCTACCTTTATTCTATGCGTTAGCAACTGAATTGTGATCGCATTGCAGGGCGGAGCCACTCAAGCTGGACGGCCTTGCCCTGTGCTGGGTGGCTCCCACCATGTGAGTAGTATGGTTGCAGATTTTGCTGCAACAGCAAAATCTACAACCAACTCTAAATAACCCCCTTTATCCTCAGTTTATTCCGCACTAGATCCCATACTGTCAGGTATTACCTCTGTCTCTCCATTTACATTTTAGGAAAAAGCACATTTCCCAGCAAACATCCAATTTACAATACCACTGCATAATGGACTTCAAATGTTTGCCATCAGGTAACAACTTTTTTTTTTTTTTTTTTTTATTCATTTTGCTGGCAATCCACAGGGCTCACACCTCAAAATATCACATTTACCAGATATCACATACTGTATCATATTCCTCCCCCCCAAAAAAAACAAAAAAAAACCAAACAACAACCCCAAAACCTTAGAAAGATGGGAAATAAATATTCCAAATCAATAAATACATGCCAATATACAGATGAAACCAAACAAGTTTATTGTGCATTTCACTAGCTGTGCTCTTTAAAACACCTGTGTATCCACAAACCCCAGTGTACAATGGAAAGAAAATAAATCTGAAAATCTTTAAAATTCACAAGGGTGGTCATTCCGAGTTGTTCGCTCGTTGCCGATTTTCGCTATGCTGCGATTTGTTGCTAACTGCGCATGCGCATGGTACGCAGAGCACATGCGCTAAGTTATTTAACACAAAACTTAGTAGATTTGCTGGTATTCGTGCGACGATTTCCAGTCGCACTGCTGATCGGTGAATGATTGACAGGAAAGGGGCGTTTCTGGGAGTGTGCTAAAAAACGCAGGCATGTCAGGGAAATACGCAGGAGTGTCTGGAGAAACGGGGGAGTGGCTGGCCGAACGCAGGGCATGTTTGTGACGTCAAACCAGGAACTAAACGGACTGAGCTGATCGCAATCTAGGAGTAGGTCTGGAGCTACTCAGAAACTGCAAGAAAATATTTAGTAGCAGTTCTGCTACTCTTTTGTTCGTTATTCTGCTATGCTAAGATACACTCCCAGAGGGCGGCAGCCTAGTGTTTGCAATGCTGCTAAAAGCAGCTAGCGAGCGAACAACTCGGAATGACCACCAATATTAGCATTTCGTCCCTGTTGTTTTACCAATTGGCCACAAAGTAATATGAATCAAAGAATTCCCCTTTTTTTTAAGCAGTTTCTGATTTCTGCATTTTTAATTGTTTGAAAGCATGTATTAAACTTAAAAATTGTATATTTGACATCACCCATTTTGAACCTTGAGGTAAATATTGTCCTTTATATTTTCAGATGACCGGCATACGAATGTCACTGTGTTCTTAAAACTATCAGTGCTTACTTATCATGACTATATGAAGGCAAATAGCAGGTAAAAGTGATATTTATATCCACAGTACTACAGTAAATCTATTTCATTGCTCTTGGGAAATCGCTGACTATGGTTTTGTTGTTGTGTATGCATAAATCATTGTTTCAATAGACTGTATACATAAAATCATTGCAGCCCAAATATTAATTCCAGGGATGACTATTTCTTCCACGGCATAACAGTGCCACCTACTGGTGTCACTTGTAACTGCATTCAAAGTTTGAATGAACATACAGTATTTGCAAACAAAATGGAAATACAGAAGGCAGGTAATTTAATTAGCTATAAAGCTCCATGTTACCCTAACAAATGATGTTACTGTAATTGCTGTTTTTGTGCTGGAAAAGTACAGTCTTAGGAGTGAATTCAAATAGGGCTGCAAGAAAGTGTGGCTATATGACGCACTTACATTACCACCATACTCATAGATTTTTGTAAGGCTGTGTACAATATTTCATGAGTCCAGATGAGATCGGGCTGCTAGGAGGGCAAGTTCAACTGCAGTTGCTGGCATTTCTACACTTTTGCAATAGCAACTCGACCCCCTTGCTCCTAACTGTACCAACCCCATAAAGTGCAAATGATATCTTGGGGTATATTTACTAAGCTCCCGATTTTGACCGAGATGGTGTTTTTTCTTCAAAGTGTCATCTCAGGAATTTACTAAACCATACTTGCCTACCCTCCCGCATTTCGCGGGAGACTCCCGGCTGTATGCAGAGTCTCTAGTGATGTGCACAGGAAATTTTTCGGGTTTTGTGTTTTGGTTTTGGGTTCGGTTCCGCGGCCATGTTTTGGGTTCGAACGCGTTTTGGCAAAACCTCACCGAATTTTTTTTGTCGGATTCGGTTGTGTTTTGGATTCGGGTGTTTTTTTCAAAAAACCCTAAAAAACTGCTTAAATCATAGAATTTGGGGGTCACTTTGATCCCATAGTATTATTAACCTCAATAACCATAATTTACACTCATTTTCAGTCTATTCTGAACACCTCACACCTCACAATATTATTTTTAGTCCTAAAATTTGCACCGAGGTCGCTGGATGGCTAAGCTAAGCGACCCTAGTGGCCGACACAAACACCTGGCCCATCTAGGAGTGGCACTGCAGTGTCACGCAGGATGGCCCTTCAAAAAAATACTCCCCAAACAGCACATGACGCAAAGAAAAAAAGAGGCGCAATGAGGTAGCTGTGTGACTAAGCTCAGCGACCCAAGTGGCCGACACAAACACCTGGCCCATCTAGGAGTGGCACTGCAGTGTCACGCAGGATGGCCCTTCAAAAAAATACTCCCCAAACAGCACATGACGCAAAGAAAAAAAGAGGCGCAATGAGGTAGCTGTGTAACTAAGCTAAGCGACCCTAGTGGCCGACACAAACACCTGGCACATCTAGGAGTGGCACTGCAGTGTCACGCAGGATGGCCCTTCAAAAAAATACTCCCCAAACAGCACATGACGCAAAGAAAAAAAGAGGCGCAATGAGGTAGCTGTGTGACTAAGCTCAGCGACCCAAGTGGCCGACACAAACACCTGGCCCATCTAGGAGTGGCACTGCAGTATCAGGCAGGATGGCCCTTCAAAAAAATACTCCCCAAACAGCACATGACGCAAAGAAAAAAAGAGGCGCAATGAGGTAGCTGTGTGATTAAGCTAAGCGACCCAAGTGGCCGACACAAACACCTGGCCCATCTAGGAGTGGCACTGCAGTGTCACGCAGGATGGCCCTTCAAAAAAATACTCCCCAAACAGCACATGACGCAAAGAAAAAAAGAGGCGCAATGAGGTAGCTGTGTGACTAAGCTAAGCGACCCTAGTGGCCGACACAAACACCTGGCCCATCTAGGAGTGTCACTGCAGTGTCACGCAGGATGGCCCTTCAAAAAAATACTCCCCAAACAGCACATGACGCAAAGAAAAAAAGAGGCGCAATGAGGTAGCTGTGTGACTAAGCTAAGCGACCCTAGTGGCCGTCACAAACACCTGGCCCATCTAGGAGTGGCACTGCAGTGTCACGCAGGATGGCCCTTCAAAAAAATACTCCCCAAACAGCACATGACGCAAAGAAAAATGAAAGAAAAAAGAGGTGCAAGATGAAATTGTCCTTGGGCCCTCCCACCCACCCTTATGTTGTATAAACAGGACATGCACACTTTAACGAACCCATCATTTCAGCGACAGGGTCTGCCACACGACTGTGACTGAAATGTCTGGTTGGTTTGGGCCCCCACCAAAAAAGAAGCAATCAATCTCTCCTTGCACAAACTGGCTCTACAGAGGCAAGATGTCCACCTCATCATCATCGTCCGATTCATCACCCCTTTCACTGTGTACATCCCCCTCCTCACAGATTATTAATTCGTCCCCACTGGAATCCACCATCTCAGGTCCCCGTGTACTTTCTGGAGGCAATTGCTGCTGGTGAATGTCTCCATGGAGGAATTGATTATAATTCATTTTAATGAACATCATCTTCTCCACATTTTCTGGAAGTAACCTTGTACGCCGATTGCTGACAAGGTGAGCGGCGGCACTAAACACTCTTTCGGAGTACACACTGGAGGGAGGGCAACTTAGGTAGAATAAAGCCAGTTTGTGCAAGGGCCTCCAAATTGCCTCTTTTTCCTGCCAGTATACGTACGGACTGTCTGACGTGCCTACTTGGATGCGGTCACTCATATAATCCTCCACCATTCTTTCAATGGTGAGAGAATCATATGCAGTGACAGTAGACGACATGTCAGTAATCGTTGGCAGGTCCTTCAGTCCGGACCAGATGTCAGCATCAGCAGTCGCTCCAGACTGCCCTGCATCACCGCCAGTGGGTGGGCTCGGAATTCGTAGCCTTTTCCTCGCACCCCCAGTTGCGGGAGAATGTGAAGGAGGAGATGTTGACGGGTCGCGTTCCGCTTGACTTGACAATTTTCTCACCAGCAGGTCTTTGAACCTCTGCAGACTTGTGTATGCCGGAAAGAGAGATCCAACGTAGGTTTTAAATCTAGGATCGAGCACGGTGGCCAAAATTTAGTGCTCTGATTTCAACAGATTGACCACCCGTGAATCCTGGTTAAGCGAATGAAGGGCTTTATCCACAAGTCCCACATGCCTAGCGGAATTGCTCTGTTTTAGCTCCTCCTTCAATGCCTCCAGCTTCTTCTGCAAAAGCCTGATGAGGGGAATGACCTGACTCAGGCTGGCAGTGTCTGAACTGACTTCACATGTGGCAAGTTCAAAAGGTTGCAGAACCTTGCACAACGTTGAAATCATTCTCCACTGCGCTTGAGACAGGTGCATTCCACCTCCTTTGCCTATATCGTGGTCAGATGTATAGGCTTGAATGGCCTTTTGCTGCTCCTCCATCCTCTGAAGCATATAGAGGGTTGAATTCCACCTCGTTGACACCTCTTGCTTCAGATGATGGCAGAGCAGGTTCAGGCGTTTTTGGTGGTGCTCCAGTCTTCTGTACGTGGTGCCTGTACGCCGAAAGTGGCCCGCAATTCTTCTGGCCACCGACAGCATCTCTTGCACACCCCTGTCGTTTTTTAAATAATTCTGCACCACCAAATTCAAGGTATGTGCAAAACATGGGATGTTCTGGAATTTGCCCAGATGTAATGCACGCACAATATTGCTGGCATTGTCCGATGCCACAAATCCCCAGGAGAGTCCAATTGGGGTAAGCCATTCTGCGATGATCTTCCTCAGTTGTTGTAAGAGGTTTTCAGCTGTGTGCGTATTATGGAAAGCGCTGATACAAAGCGTAGCCTGCCTAGGAACGAGTTGGCGTTTGCGAGATGCTGCTACTGGTGCCGCCGCTGCTGTTCTTGCAGCGGGAGGCAATACATCTACCCAGTGGGCTGTCACAGTCATGTAGTCCTGAGTCTGCCCTGCTCCACTTGTCCACATGTCCGTGGTTAAGTGGACATTGGGTACAACTGCATTTTTTAGGACACTGGTGACTCTTTTTCTGATGTCCGTGTACATTCTCGGTATCGCCTGCCTAGAGAAGTGGAACCTAGATGGTATTTGGTAACGGGGGCACACTACCTCAAGCAATTGTCTAGTTCCCCATGAACTAACGGCGGATACCGGACGCACGTCTAACACCAACATAGTTGTCAAGGCCTTAGTTATCCGCTTTGCAACAGGATGACTGCTGTGATATTTCATCTTCCTCGCAAAGGACTGTTGGACAGTCTGGGATGACGATCGACTCCCAGCAGCAACAACAGCAGGACCAGCAGCAGTAGGCGTTACACTCAAGGATGCATCGGAGTAGGCAGGAGAGGACTCGTCAGACTTGCCAGTGACATCGCCTGCAGGACTATTGGCTTTCGTGGGTAAGGAGGAAATTGACACTGAGGGAGTTGGTGGTGTGGTTTGCGCGAGCTTGGTTACAAGAGAAAGGGATTTAGTGGTCAGTGGACTGCTTCCGCTGCCGCCCAAAGTTTTTGAACTTGTCACTGACTTATTATGAATGCGCTGCAGGTGACGTATAAGGGAGGATGTTCCGAGGTGGTTAACGTCCTTACCCCTACTTATTACAGCTTGACAAAGGCAACACACGGCTTGATACCAGTTGTCCGCATTTCTGTTGAAATAATTCCACACTGAAGAGCTGATTTTTTTGGTATTTTGACCAGGCATGTCAATGGCCATATTCCTCCCACGGACAACAGGTGTCTCCCCGGGTGCCTGACTTAAACAAACCACCTCACCATCAGAATCCTCCTTGTCAATTTCCTCCCCAGCGCCAGCAACACCCATATCCTCATCCTGGTGTACTTCAACACTGACATCTTCAATTTGACTATCAGGAACTGGACTGCGGGTGCTCCTTCCAGCACTTGCAGGGGGCGTGCAAATGGTGGAAGGCGCATGCTCTTCACGTCCAGTGTTGGGAAGGTCAGGCATCGCAACCGACACAATTGGACTCTCCTTGTGGATTTGGGATTTCGAAGAATGCACAGTTCTTTGCTGTGCTGCTTTTGCCAGCTTGAGTCTTTTCATTTTTCTAGCGAGAGGCTGAGTGCTTCCATCCTCATGTGAAGCTGAACCACTAGCCATGAACATAGGCCAGGGCCTCAGCCGTTCCTTGCCACTCTGTGTCGTAAATGGCATATTGGCAAGTTTACGCTTCTCCTCAGACGCTTTTAATTTTGATTTTTGGGTCATTTTACTGATCTTTTGTGTTTTGGATTTTACATGCTCTGTACTATGACATTGGGCATCGGCCTTGGCAGACGACGTTGATGGCATTTCATCGTCTCGGCCATGACTAGTGGCAGCAGCTTCGGCACGAGGTGGAAGTGGATCTTGATCTTTCCCTATTTTTTTAACCTCCACATTTTTGTTCTCCATATTTTAATGCGCACAACTAAAAGCCACCACAGGTATACAATGTAGATGGATGGATAGTATAGTATTATATTACTTATGGACGACGAGTGCACTGACGACACAGAGGTAGGTACAGCCGTGGCCTACAGTACTGCTTATGTATATAATATACTGTATAACGGACCTGGTGGACACTGTCAGCAGACTGCTAAACTAGTATGAAGAAAAAAAAAAGCCACCACAGGTATACAATGTAGATGGATGGATAGTATAGTATTATATTACTTATGGACGAGTGCACTGACGACACAGAGGTAGGTACAGCCGTGGCCTACCGTACTGCTTATATATATAATATACTGTATAACGGACCTGGTGGACACTGTCAGCAGACTGCTAAACTAGTATGAAGGAAAAAAAAGCCACCACAGGTATACAATGTAGATGGATGGATAGTATAGTATTATATTACTTATGGACGACGAGTGCACTGACGACACAGAGGTAGGTACAGCCGTGGCCTACCGTACTGCTTATATATATAATATACTGTATAACGGACCTGGTGAACACTGTCAGCAGACTGCTAAACTAGTATGAAGAAAAAAAAAGCCACCACAGGTATACAATGTAGATGGATGGATAGTATAGTATTATATTACTTATGGACGACGAGTGCACTGACGACACAGAGGTAGGTACAGCCGTGGCCTACCGTACTGCTTATATATATATAATATACTGTATAATATAATAACGGACCTGGTGGACACTGTCAGCAGACTGCTAAACTAGTATGAAGAAAAAAAAAACCACCACAGGTATACAATGTAGATGGATGGATAGTATAGTATTATATTACTTATGGACGACAAGTGCACTGACGACACAGAGGTAGGTACAGCCGTGGCCTACCGTACTGCTTATGTATATAATATACTGTATAACGGACCTGGTGGACACTGTCAGCAGACTGCTAAACTAGTATGAAGAAAAAAAAAAGCCACCACAGGTATACAATGTAGATGGATGGATTGTATAGTATTATATTACTTATGGACGACGAGTGCACTGACGACACAGAGGTAGGTACAGCCGTGGCCTACCGTACTGCTTATATATATAATATACTGTATAACGGACCTGGTGGACAATGTCAGCAGACTGCTAAACTAGTATGAAGAAAAAAAAAGCCACCACAGGTATACAATGTAGATGGATGGATAGTATAGTATTATATTACTTATGGACGACGAGTGCACTGACGACACAGAGGTAGGTACAGCCGTGGCCTACCGTACTGCTTATATATATAATATACTGTATAACGGACCTGGTGGACACTATCAGCAGACTGCTAAACTAGTATGAAGAAAAAAAAAGCCACCACAGGTATACAATGTAGATGGATGGATAGTATAGTATTATATTACTTATGGACGACGAGTGCACTGACGACACAGAGGTAGGTACAGCCGTGGCCTACCGTACTGCTTATATATATATAATATACTGTATAATATAATAACGGACCTGGTGGACACTGTCAGCAGACTGCTAAACTAGTATGAAGGAAAAAAAAGCCACCACAGGTATACAATGTAGATGGATGGATGGATAGTATAGTATTATATTACTTATGGACGACGAGTGCACTGACGACACAGAGGTAGGTACAGCCGTGGCCTGCCGTACTGCTAGATATATATAAAATAAATATAATATACTGTATAATAAATAATAACGGACCTGGTGGACACTGTCAGCAGACTGCTAAACTAGTATGAAGAAAAAAAAAGCCACCACAGACAAGAGTGTTTTTCAGGCAGACAAACGTATACTGGACTGGTGGTCACTGTCAGCAAAACTGTGCACTGTACTCCTGCTATAACTGCTCCCCAGTCCCCACAATTAGGCAGTGTGAGCAGTGCACTCAGCACAGATATATCATGCAGCAGTGCAGCACACTGAGCAGAGGCGTCACTAGGGTTGGTGTCACCCGGTATGGTAACTCATGGTGTCACCCCCATGGACCTCCTTCCATATCACACCACACAGAACCCTTAGTAATGTTTTTGTACTAGTTTTACTTGTAAATCATAATTCCCGTGTATATATTCCGTGCTCTACCTGGCGCAACATTTATAATGTGCTCTACCTGGCGCAATGTGTATAACGTGCTCTACCTGGTGCAACATTTATAACGTGCTCTACCTGGCGCAATGTGTATAATGTGCTCTACCTGGCGCATTGTGTATAACGTGCTCTACCTGGCGCATTGTGTATAACGTGCTCTACCTGGCGCATTGTGTATAACGTGCTCTATCTGGCGCAATGTGTAAAGAGTGCTCTACCTGGTGCAATGTGTAAAACCTGCTCTACCTGGCGCAATGTGTATAACGTGCTCTACCTGGCGCAATGTGTATAACATGTTCTACCTGGTGCAATGTGTATAACGTGCTCTATCTGGCGCAATGTGTAAAGAGTGCTCTACCTGGTGCAATGTGTAAAACGTGCTCTACCTGGCGCAATGTGTATAACGTGCTCTACCTGGCGCAATGTGTATAACGTGCTCTACCTGGTGCAATGTGTATAACATGCTCTACTTGGCTCAATGTGTTTAATGTGCTCTATCTGGCGCAATGTGTATAACGTGCTCTACCTGGTGCAATGTGTATAACATGCTCTACTTGGCTCAATGTGTATAATGTGCTCTACCTGGTGCATTGTGTATAACGTGCTCTATCTGGCGCAATGTGTAAAGAGTGCTCTACCTGGTGCATTGTGTATAACGTGCTCTACTTGGCGCAATGTGTATAACGTGCTCTACCTGGTGCAATGTGTATAACGTGCTCTGCCTGGCGCAATGTGTATAACGTGCTCTACCTGGCGCAATGTGTATAACGTGCTCTACCTGGTGCAATGTGTATAACGTGCTCTACCTGGTGCAATGTGTATAACGTGCTCTACCTGCTGCATTGTATATAATGTGCTCTATCTGGCGCAGTGTGTATAACGTGATCTACCTGTCGCATGTGTAAAAAATAATAATGTGTAATATTTTATATATATATATATATATATATATACATATGCACACTTTAAAAAAAATAATAATACTGGATTATATTGAAATTAACCATTTGTTTGTACAAACAAATGGTACTAATTTCAATAAAATCCATGTTTACTTCAGGAAAAAAAATTTAATTAATTGACTGTATAATATTTTTTTTACTGTAAATACTAACTTATTATTGAAGTTTCCACAAACGAATTGCAGCCAGCCAAGGAGTGACAGCAGGAGGTTGAGAATGAGCCTGAGGTGCGCAACCAACTTCAAGGCAGACCCTACGACCCTAGGCTCCCTGTAGTAAACGCAGCACTAACCTCCTCCCACTTCTCCCTCCCAGCAGTGCAAGCGGGCGAGCGGCGGCGTGATGACGTCACAGGACTTGCATGATGAAGACGTGATCATGTGTATGGACCCGGCCACGGCGGAGTCTCCCAGCCGGGAGGAAGGTATGCAATCATAATTGTGCCGCAGTGGAGTCTTCTTGTTGCAGGCGGGGGTGTAGGATTTTGAGTTGATGGGGGCGCGATCGTAACTGTTGTGCTTGGTGCCAGACGGCAAATAGAGCACTGCAGTTACGATCGTACCCCCGTCGACTCAAAATCCTACACCCCCGCCTGCAACAAGAAGACTCCACTACGGCACAGTTTTAATCGCATACCATCCACCCCCTCCCGGCTGGAAGACTCCGCAGCGGCACAGTTACAATTGCTCCCCCAATGCCTCCCCCGCCCCGCTGACTGAAAGTCACACACCCCGCCTGGAAGACTCCGCCGGGTCCGTGCTGTGTGACAGTGTCATGAAGCAGGGGATGCAGCAGGTGCGAGTGTGCAGCTTAATTTGGTGTCACCCCATTGAAGGGTGACACCCGGGTGCGGGCCGCACCCCCCGCACCCGCCTCATGACGCCACTGACACTGAGTGAGCACAGATATGGTGGAGCATTTTTTTCAGGCAGAGAAACAAACAAAGGATTAAACTCACTGGTGGTATAATCAAAACCCTGCACTGTACTCCCTAACAGCTGCTCCCCGTCCCCAATCCTCCCCACAATTATAAGTAAGTCACTCAGTCTTTATACTCAGTCTTTTTCTACTATAACGGAGAGGACGCCAGCCACGTCCTCTCCCTATCAATCTCAATGCACGTGTGAAAATGGCGGCGACGCGCGGCTCCTTATATAGAATCCGAATCTCGCGAGAATCCGACAGCGGGATGATGACGTTCGGGCGCGCTCGGGTTAACCGAGCAAGGCGGGAGGATCCGAGTCGCTCGGACCCGTGAAAAAAAAGGTGAAGTTCGGGCGGGTTCGGATCCCGAGGACATCATCACTAAGAGTCTCCCGCTGCCCCGGGAAGTTACATAAACCTCCCGGATTCCCCACTGCCCAGAACTAAAGTTGTGACAACAGGACACAAGGGGCCGGCCACTGCGAAGCGCGGATGTATGGGTAGCAGTGGGCGGAAGTTGTAACCTGGCGGCTCCAGCACTGTGATGATCCTCTTCCCGGCATCTGTGCTGCAGCAACATTGAGTGGAAGCCAGCTGGAGCTGCAGCAGCTGATTATCGGGGTCATGATGCTGCGGCTGGAGTGACAGGGCTGCGCAGGGGTGTCTGGCACACCAGTAGTGGAGCAGAGCTGTGACCGACCAAGGACGTCAGCAAGGAGGAAGCACATAGACAGACAACCAGGAAGGAGAAGGTAAGAGGTGAAGGGACTCGGGCTGGGAACTCAGCAGAGCTACAGACTTTCACCCTCTTCTCCTACCTCACACTGATTGATGCTGCTGCTGTCAGCCTGAGTTTCACTTTCAACTCCTCCTGTCCTGCAGTCCTCCCAGTCCTCCGAGCCCTTGGTGATCTCACTGGGCCCATTAGAAGCACCTCCTCCCCTCACAGTTTAACATCACAGGGAGGCTAAAACACTTCATTTAATAGACAGAGCAGGCTTGGTGAGGGGACCTCATGGGCATGTGCCACGGAACCCCTGTCTGAAAGGCTTCCCACCTGTTGCTGCTACTTAACTAGCTGATGGCAGTTTAGTTTTTATTTAGTTCTAGAAAAAATTAACATGGGCAGAATCCACATAAGTAAACTCCCTGGTTATTGGTGTGTGCAATATCATTGACAGCCTGGTCCCTTCCAGGGATGTAGACATCTTACTGCATACAGCAGCTGTTTCCATTCCTCCCTACCCCTCTCTGTGAGTCTGTGTCCCTGCCCCCTAACAGCAACACACTCTCTCCCTCCCCCCCTCTCCCCCCTCTCCTCCCTCTCCTCTCCCCTCCCACCTTCTCCCCCCCCTCTCCTCTCCTCTCCTCTCCTCTACCCCCTTCCCACCTTTTCCCCTCTTACTCCTCTTCTTTCCCATCTCACTCTCTCTCACACTTGTGTGGGGACTTGCACAAAAAGAATTGCACTGGGACGGTGAAAGGTTGACAGAATGGAGCCTAATCAAATCAAATTTAACAAATTTACCTTTTAAATAATAAATGAATAAAACACTACAACCTGCCATGCAGCGTCCTATATCTCAAAACCATCCCCACATGTAATTTATGGAACAGGTGTCTCATTAGTGATAAACCTGCAACCCAGTAATATTAAGCAACCTACACATTTAGAGTAAATACAATATTTGGAAAGTCAATTGAAGATATGTTTGTGTCTTTTTGGTTATATGCAGTACGTTCAAATAGAATGGTTGTGTAGGATGTGTGGTTATCATTTGTGTGGAGTTTGTATGTTCTCCACATATTCTAGGGGTTTCTTCCAGCTACTTCAGTTTCCTCACACACTCCAAAAACATACTGCAACATGTATTCTCTATGTATTGGACAGAGAAGAGTCATTCCTCATTAGACAGAAACTACTCCATTTATCCAAAAAAGTAAGTTCTTTTTTATATACACAGATATTGCACACTGCCAATATAGTTAAAACTAGTGATGAGCGGGTTCGGTTTCTCGGAATCCGAACCCGCCGAACTTCAGCTTTTTTTACACGGGGCCGAGCAGGCTCGGATCCTCCCGCCTTGCTCGGTTAACCCGAGCGCGCCCGAACGTCATCATCCCGCTGTCGGATTCTCGCGAGGCTCGGATTCTATCGCGAGACTCGGATTCTATATAAGGAGCCGCGCGTCGCCATTTTCACACGTGCATTGAGATTGATAGGGAGAGGACGTGGCTGGCGTCCTCTCCGTTTATAGAGAAGAGAGTAGAGGGTTAGAGACACTATTTACTAATTTTGGGGAGCATATTAGGACTGGAGTACTACTACTTGCTGATAGTGTGACCAGTGACCATTGACCACCAGTTTAATTAATCCGTTCTCTGCCTGAAAAAAAACGATACACAGTGTGACACAGTCACATACCATATCTGTGCTCAGCCCAGTGTGCTGCATCATATGTAATACTGTATATCATTATCTGACTGTGCTGAGTGCTCACTGCTCAAACAGCTTAATTGTGGGGGAGACTGGGGAGCAGTTATAGCAGGAGTACATATTTTAAGTACAGTGCACACTTTTGCTGCCAGAGTGCCACTGCCAGTGTGACTGACCAGTGACCACTGACCACCAGTATATTGTGATTGTCTGCTGACCACCAGTATATTGTGATTGTCTGCCTGAAAAAGTTAAACACTCGTCGTGTGGTGTTTTTATAAACGCATTCTGCAGACAGTGTCCAGCAGGTCCGTCATTACATAATATATACCTGTCCGGCTGCAGTACTAGTGTGATATATATATATTTTAATTTTATCTCATTATCATCCAGTCTATATTAGCAGCAGACACAGTACGGTAGTCCACGGCTGTAGCTACCTCTGTGTCGGCAGTCGCTCGTCTATCCATAATTGTATACCACCTACCCGTGTTTTTTTTTTTTCTATCTTCTTGATACTAGTAGCTTACTTTAGGAGTCTGCAGTGCTGACAGACAGTGTCCAGCAGGTCCGTCATTACATAATATATACCTGTCCGGCTGCAGTACTAGTGTGATATATATATATATTTGAATTTTATCTCATTATCATCCAGTCTATATTAGCAGCAGACACAGTACGGTAGTCCACGGCTGTAGCTACCTCTGTGTCGGCAGTCGCTCGTCCATCCATAATTGTATACCACCTACCCATGGTTTTTTTTTTTTCTATCTTCTTGATACTAGTAGCTTACTTTAGGAGTCTGCAGTGCTGACAGACAGTGTCCAGCAGGTCCGTCATTACATAATATATACCTGTCCGGCTGCAGTACTAGTGTGATATATATATATATTTGAATTTTATCTCATTATCATCCAGTCTATATTAGCAGCAGACACAGTACGGTAGTCCACGGCTGTAGCTACCTCTGTGTCGGCAGTCGCTCGTCATCCATAAGTATACTAGTATCCATCCATCTCCATTGTTTACCTGAGGTGCCTTTTAGTTGTGCCTATTAAAATATGGAGAACAAAAATGTTGAGGTTCCAAAAATAGGGAAAGATCAAGATCCACTTCCACCTCGTGCTGAAGCTGCTGCCACTAGTCATGGCCGAGACGATGAAATTCCATCAACGTTGTCTGCCAAGGCCGATGCCCAATGTCATAGTACAGAGCATGTAAAATCCAAAACACCAAATATCAGTAAAAAAAGGACTCAAAAATCTAAAATAAAATTGTCGGAGGAGAAGCGTAAACTTGCCAATATGCCATTTACCACACGGAGTGGCAAGGAACGGCTGAGGCCCTGGCCTATGTTCATGGCTAGTGGTTCAGCTTCACATGAGGATGGAAGCACTCAGCCTCTCGCTAGAAAAATGAAAAGACTCAAGCTGGCAAAAGCACAGCAAAGAACTGTGCGTTCTTCGAAATCCCAAATCCACAAGGAGAGTCCAATTGTGTCGGTTGCGATGCCTGACCTTCCCAACACTGGACGTGAAGAGCATGCGCCTTCCACCATTTGCACGCCCCCTGCAAGTGCTGGAAGGAGCACCCGCAGTCCAGTTCCTGATAGTCAGATTGAAGATGTCAGTGTTGAAGTACGCCAGGATGAGGAGGATATGGGTGTTGCTGGCGCTGGGGAGGAAATTGACAAGGAGGATTCTGATGGTGAGGTGGTTTGTTTAAGTCAGGCACCCGGGGAGACACCTGTTGTCCGTGGGAGGAATATGGCCATTGACATGCCTGGTGAAAATACCAAAAAAATCAGCTCTTCGGTGTGGAAGTATTTCAACAGAAATGCGGACAACAGGTGTCAAGCCGTGTGTTGCCTTTGTCAAGCTGTAATAAGTAGGGGTAAGGACGTTAACCACCTCGGAACATCCTCCCTTATATGTCACCTGCAGCGCATTCATCATAAGTCAGTGACAAGTTCAAAAACTTTGGGCGACAGCGGAAGCAGTCCACTGACCAGTAAATCCCTTCCTCTTGGCCCAAGGACAATTCCATCTTGCACCTCTTTTTTCTTTCATTTTTCTTTGCGTCATGTGCTGTTTGGGGAGTATTTTTTGGAAGGGCCATCCTGCGTGACACTGCAGTGCCACTCCTAGATGGGCCAGGTGTTTGTGTCGGCCACTTGGGTCGCTGAGCTTAGTCACACAGCTACCTCATTGCGCCTCTTTTTTTCTTTGCGTCATGTGCTGTTTGGGGAGTGTTTTTTGGAAGGGCCATCCTGCGTGACACTGCAGTGCCACTCCTAGATGGGCCAGGTGTTTGTGTCGGCCACTTGGGTCGTTGAGCTTAGTCACACAGCTACCTCATTGCGCCTCTTTTTTTCTTTGCGTCATGTGCTGTTTGGGGAGTGTTTTTTGGAAGGGCCATCCTGCGTGACACTGCAGTGCCACTCCTAGATGGGCCAGGTGTTTGTGTCGGCCACTTGGGTCGCTTAGCTTAGTCATCCAGCGACCTCGGTGCAAATTTTAGGACTAAAAATAATATTGTGAGGTGTGAGGTGTTCAGAATAGACTGAAAATGAGTGGAAATTATGGTTTTTGAGGTTAATAATACTTTGGGATCAAAATGACCCCCAAATTCTATGATTTAAGCTGTTTTTTAGTGTTTTTTGAAAAAAACACCCGAATCCAAAACACACCCGAATCCGACAAAAAAAATTCGGTGAGGTTTTGCCAAAACGCGGTCGAACCCAAAACACGGCCGCGGAACCGAACCCAAAACCAAAACACAAAACCCGAAAAATTTCAAGTGCACATCTCTAGTTAAAACCCCAATGGTGTCTGAGAAAGAAAACTGGGCACCTATGGAATCACTCCCGCATTGCACATAGAGCCTAATTCTTACTTGATCGTAAAATCAAAATCTTCCTCTAATGGGCAAAACCATGTGCCCTGCAGGTGGGGCAGATGTAACACGCGCAGAGAGAGTTAGATTTGGGCGGGTTATATTGTTTCTGTGCAGGGTAAATACTGGCTGCTTTATTGTTACACTGCAATTACATTTCAGTTTGAACACATCCCACCCAAATCTAACTGTCTCTGCACATGTTACATCTCCCCCACCTGCAGTGCACATGGTTTTCCCCATTACAGGAAGATTTTGCTTTTGCGATCAACCTTGAATTAGGCCCTTGTGTGTTACCATTATGATGGCCACTGCAAGCTGCCTGTGGTATTGCTTCCACTGGGTCCATGTTTTCACACGGCACCTGCCATAAATAGACACTACAGTGTGCTGCTGCTAGTGGACTGTCTAGAACACAGGTTCTCAAACTCGGTCCTCAGGAGCCCACACAGTGCATGTTTTGCAGGTCTCATCACAGAATCACAAGTGAAATAATAAGCTGCACCTGTGGGCCTTTTAAAATGTGTCAGTGAGTAATTAATACACCTGTGCCCCTGCTGGGTTACCTGCAAAACATGCACTGTGTGGGCTCCTGAGGACCGAGTTTGAGAACCTATGGTCTAGAACCACTGGGTGGGGTGACAGCAGGCAGGGGCACAGAAAGTGGCCATCACAGGGCTTGCACATTGAGACAAACACTAGTACACAAGGGGTAGGGTGATACTAGCATTTTCAAATCATCACACCAGCAATTCCAGCAACAGGTACTTGAATGAATGTAGCAACGTCCATCAATAGGTCAAGCACAGAATGTTACTGAGCTCAGCCACAGCTATTTCCGGATAAATCACAGATTTTCTGATGTGGATGAGTTGTGGAATCTCATGTCTGGAGAGACACCCTTACACAAACCCCCTCTGGCAGCATGGAGCAGTGGAGAAGTGAGCTAGTGGAGAAGTTGCCCATGGCAACCAATCAGCTGCTCTCTATAGTTTTATAGTATGCAAATTATAAATGTTACTTCAGTGCTGATTGGTTGCCATGGGCAACTTCTCCACTGGCTCACTTCTCCGCTCTTATCACTGCTTCATGATTAGATCTCTTAGTACTTTAGTTATTACTTGCCACTGCAGGACACACCCCTTAGGAATGATAGATACGGCCATAGGTGGAGTTAGACATGCCCTTTGGGGCGGACCATGACGCGCCCACTCAGCAACGCTGCACATTTTACTACCAGCTAAAATCTCCCTGAAACTAGTTTTCAAAAGTAGGAAAGTATGTACTAAACTCAAATCACGGCAGTGATGAGGGCATTCGTATTTTTATTACGACTGTGTAGTAAAAATACGAATGAATACACCATCGGTCAAACGCGGCTGTTTAGGTATTGAACTCGGTCATTTACTAAGCATTCGTATTTGAAATCTCTACCGTGAAAATGCATGTGCGGCCGTGATAAATACTAATCGTACAAAAAGCCTAAAAAAAATAGACCTGCTTTTGAGAAGCGTGTTTACATGTGTTGCCAATTCTACATTACTTACACCTGACTTTTTGGACCTTTAAAAGGGGCCCAAACACATTTTCTCCTCTCTCACTGAAATGGCTGCTACCGTGTGTAGTACTGCTTTCTTGTTTGCTGGGGGATACCTGACACTGCTCCATGAGGCTACAATAAAGCAAGGCCAGGAAAATGAACATGGTCAGCAGGTTGTACAGGTTCCGCGTAGGCTGGGCATGCCTGTTTTTTTTAGTGGGCGTTTAAACTTTAACAAATTGGCTGATGACCAGGTTATACAGATGGTCCGACTAAATGTAAATAACATTTTCCGTCTGCATGACCTTGACAAACTGAACCTAGACCCTGAGACAGCACGCTCTCGCTCTGTCTCAGGCCTGCACAAACTCCTGGCTGTGTTGCACTTTATGGCTTCTGGCAGCTTCCAGCCTGTGACTGGCGATGTCATTAGTATCTCACAGGCCACCTTTTCTAAATATTTAATTCAGGTGAGTTAAAACATACATACACGTCTATGTCTAAGTGGTGCTTCTGTAATGTAATATAACACAGTATTGTATTGATTACAGGTCATGACACTCATCTTAAATTTAGGAATGTCCACTCAGGTTTTGGATGTCTTTGATGGCCACATAGATGCCTCTCTCTGCTTCCCTACCCAGGAGTCGCAGTGGCATGCAGTCAGGGTAGCTTTCTCTGAGCTTGCGGCCATGCCCAATGTGCTGGGTGCCATAGATTACACACACGTTGAGCTGAGGCCACCTAAGGGCAGGCAAAATATTTATACCAATAGACATCTGGGCCAAGACACTAATGTGCCGGTGGTTTCTGTAGCTAATGAAACAATACACATATTCCGTGTGAACAATTTATTACCTTGAACACAGGCATTTTTACTGTAACAAATCAACATAATTTTTAAATTAACAAACTATTAGCTGCAGGCCTGATTATTATTATTTTTTGGTGTGTTCTGGGTGCCGAGGATTGGGCTGGCTCATTGGTCCGGGTTCTACTGGAGCGTCTAACTGGGGATTGAACTGGGGTCTGGCTTGGTGTAGTTGTCCCCGAGCTAGAGCTGACTTGGTGTGATGCCAACACATTAGTATATTGAGGCTTGCAGTGAGTTGCGTATTAGCGGCAGTGTTGCTTGCTATTATTCTGGACAGGTTGTCGTTTACAATTTGGTTGTGTTGGATTATCTGAATTAGGGATTGGTGCTGCCGCTGTTGTTCATCCATGATGCGTTGGAGATTGGCTTGCATTTGGGTGTTGTCTGCCCTCATCTGCTCCATTGAATTGGCAATTCTGCCCACCTGAACTATAAGTCTGACTGAGTTTCGACTCAGTCTAGGCAGATGATGGGGCAGACTTGCCAGGTATTGGCTGTGGGTGTTGAGGCACGCATAGTTTTGCTCCTGTTGTGTGGCCCAACGACTCCAAAACTCAGGGCCCATTTGTGTCTGGGGTGGTGTTGTGCTCAATTGGGGGCTGTGGGATGTTTGGGGTGGTTGGGGTATGTCCTGCGGCGTGGTTGGCTGTGTAGGATCGATGGGCTGCAGGTGTAGTGTGTAGGTATCCTGCTGGTCACTTTCCTGCTGGGCATCCTCGGTCATGATGGCTGGTTCTGTATGGGGTTGAAGACAGCCACTATTTAGTAAATATTTAGCATTGGTCTTACTATAGCTTTACGTCAACATGCATTACTTCTTAATATTCATGTTAGAATTGATAAATAGATTGTGGCCTAAACTTAACTATGTTGTTCACCTTTTTGTATAAATATGTGGCTTCTAACGTGCACTACTCAGTTGGAATAAGTTTGAGGGAATTGTTGGACTCTGAGCCATAATTAATGTGCGAACACGAAGAACTCTAACAAATACAAATTACTACATTTACATATTGGGTATGAAGCTTCCTTTGGAACAACACACACAATACAATAAATGTGTTGACCAATACACTCATACATTGTTCAAGGCAGTCAGTGGTCTGCCCAAAACGTTAACAAATATAGTGGTCTAAAATGTAAACATTAACAATGGGTGAAAAAGTCTTAAGGTGCCCTATGTTTAGAACTGGTGATGTTGGCCATGCAAAACAATTGGATGAGACTTAACATTTATGTTGGTGTTTTTAGCAAAGATTAAAAGTATAAATATTTGTTGATATGGCCAACATCACATCTGACAATTAACCATCTAAAAAAACCTTACCACTATGTGCTTGCTGTTGGTGATTATTACAAGGATGACTGTTCATGTGTTTTTATTTTTTTGCTGTGCACAAACAGTGGTGCAGATGTATAAACCTGGAGAAGGCATAAGGAAGTGATAAACCAGTGATATGTGCAAGGTGATAAAGGCACAAGGCAAACAGCTCCAATATGTAAATTAACAGTTAGTTTTTTTTTGTGCTGCTGCCTTTATCACCTTGCACATATCACTGGTTTTTCACTTCCTTATGCCTTCTCCAGGTTAATACATCTAACCCACTGTTTTTTACCTGCTCTACAGGTAATTATGTTTACTCACCAGACAACTGAGGGGATTGTGGATCCTCACTTTGTGGGCTGGCCAAAATAGCTTGTGGTGGCAGGGCCGACACTGCGGAGATGCGCCGTTGGGGTGGTGATGATGGTGCTGGTGATTCAGCCTCAAGACGGCATCTCTTGGTTGGCATCCTAGCCACAGTAACCGAGCCCTGTGATGGGCGCCTTAGTGGAGGGGGGTTTGCTGAAGAAGAACCTATGTGATAAGATAAACATTAACATGTTGTTTTTCTATGTGTTTGCAGAATATGTTTTTACAGTAAAATCTTACCTGCATTGCCACCATCTGCATCTCTTGGCAGTGTTGGATGTGGCCTGGCTGTGCTGCTTCTCTTTCGTACTGTAGAATTATGAAGAATGTCCTCATGAACATACTATTTTGTTGATATGTTTATGCAAATTCCTTATTGTGATGTAAACATACATGGTACCTGATGAGAAGTAAACTAAACGATGCTTATGCTTTTCTGCCTGACTTCATTGGGTGTGTATACTTTAAATAAGAAACAATTTCACCAAACAATACATACACAAAGGCGCATAATGCACAATATTATACTACTTAAAACCCAAACGTCGTAGCTTGACACAACCACAATATTGCACGCTAAGTTACCAATTTTTGATGCTAACAAGAAAACACTACCCACAAATATCTGCACAAAATTGTAAGCATCAAATCCAAATATGCATGAAAAATCACATCAAGCACACAAAGGACAACCCAGAACAACACACAATAAACATAAATCCATTGAAATTGTTAAATAAAAAAACTTTGCATAAAACATAATAATCACACTTCTTTAAAATACACCTACAAACATTTACTTTTGAAATAAAACACCAGAAAAAGGCCAAGGCAACCAGAAAAATTGACAATACAAAGGATAAAAACATACATAATTGATATTAACACTACATCAGGCCTGGCCAACCTGTGGCTCTCCAGATGTAGTGAAACTACACATCCCAGCATGCCCTGCCACAGTTTTAGCATTCCCTAATAGCAAAACTGTGGCAAGGCATGATGGGACTTGTAGTTTTACAACAGCTGGAGAGCCACAGGTTGGCCAGGCCTGCACTACATCAACAACACATTAGAAGAATGAACCAACTTACAATCACAATTAGCTAGAAGACATTTCAGACAACTAAGGACAAAGCACAGATGTTTAATTTAAAAAAAAAAAAATAATAACTCACCATCCTGCCTTGGCCGATCCGAATCCCGGACATGAGTCGCACCAACCACTTCTGGCGGAATCAGAGTACGCACAGGCTCCTCCCAATCCCGATAAGACGCTCGGAAGGGGTGTCCACCCCGGTTTGGCGGGCTGATTTAGCCTCCTTCGACATCTTAGCCTTGACACGCCGCTTGATGTCGTAGAATCGCTTACGACATGTGTCCTCGGTCCGCCTCACCACACCGTCACTATTAACAGCCGCAACGACCTTCCCCCACAGAACAGTCTTCCTGCGTGACGACACCTTTGCAGCATCATGGCCAAACAACTGTCGATGATGCCTCATCAGCTCCCGCACCAATGCCATATTCTCAGCGTAGCTGAATTTAACATTGCGGCCCGTCTTTGTAGTGGTGCGAGGCTACGGAGCCACAACACCATCACTATCACTATTACAGGAGGCCGCAGCAGCAACCTCCCCCTCCTCCTCACTAACCTCCTCCACCTCACTCACCTCCTCCCTCTCACTCACCTCCTCCCTCTTACTCACCTCCTCCACCTCACTCACCTCCTCCACCTTACTCACCTCCTCCCTCTCACTCACCTCCTCCACCACACTCACCTCTGACTGGGACATAATCAGGACAAACAACAAATAACACTGAGAAAAAAAAACAGTAAACACACTCCTCCACTACCACTACACACCACACACCAAACACACACACACACACACACACACACACACACACACACACACACACACGCTCACTCACTCACAAACAATGACAATAGACGTTAAAAAAAAACAATGACAAAAAACTAGACAGACTTCTAAATAACTACACAACAAGTATGACAAGACTACTTACACACACAGTACAGCACTCAACAATCGAAAAGAACCTCCTCAAATCCTCCACAAACTCCAAAAAACTCACCAACTCCTAACACACCTTCCTCTCACCGCTCCACTAGCTAAACCCACGAGGTGTGGCCGGTTTGCGGCGTTTTTATAGTAATGAGCACAAACACTCCTCCATCACGAATCAACCAAATAACGGACGAGTGACAAAAACGAAACTTAGAAAAAAAATGCGGCCGGGAACGGATAAACATTGCCGTAACAGAAATGTGACGCAGTCGTAAAAAAAACTCATAACACGGCCGCAAAACCACTAAATCGGCCGCATTCTACCTTACAAAACCACGAATGACATCGACATCGGAAAACACGAAAAATACAAATACGACAGCTTAGTAAATGAGGCGTAACATTTTCAAAAAGTTGCAAATTCACCCATTCGATGTCATTCGTGATGAATCTCCCTCCAAACGAATTTTAGTAAATTTACCCCCTTGTGTCGGGTTTTTTTTTTGCAATAATTTTTTAGTGGCGTGCTGCTTATATATTTATCTATTTCCACTATATATCTACATTCCACTCTCGAGATGCATTCGCCATTTTGGGGGTGTGACACTGCTTGCGACTGCAATCTTGAATGCAGTCAAAATGGCTCTAACATCTCAGTTCTATAACATAGTAACATAGTATTTGAGGTTGAAAAAAGACAATTGTCCATCGAGTTCAACCTATTTGTGGTGTCCTATGCATGATGATTTGACTAAAATTTCTGACTGATGCTGCTGTCAGCCATTGCATTTTATCCCTATTTATAGTAACTATAATGCATGACTATGCACCATACCCCTGGATATCCTTATCCAATAGGAATTTATCTAACCCATTCTTAAAGGTGTTGACAGATTCCGCTATTACAACTCCCTCGGGCAGGGAATTCCAATCTGCGTGGTTATAGGGTTACTCCGAGGGTCCATTATCAACTGAAGTGTGGATTTAAAACTCCTTAAATTGATGACTCAATGTAAAGCTCGGTGGCTGCAACATTTGCATATTTTTGCATAGCTGTTGCATACGGGATCACAGCTGCGATGGCATTTGCGACCATATCTGAATCAGGCATTTAGTATTTCATAATAATTATAATTAATTTTTGATAACAATAGTTATCACTGGGCAGATAACCGAATACTAAGTTCCTCAAGTGCATAGCTGCTGACTTACTGGATGCCCTCTGCCAGGTCAATAATGTGGAACGGTATGCCGCAGGAGGTGGACGGTTCTCCGGAAGACTAGCCCACTTTTCTGACATTTGGTAGAGCCACCACAGATTTGGGAGTCTCCTGGACAATCCAGGTAAGTAGGCAAGTATGCAAATATGAAGAAGGGCAGAAGTGTAAATGTCACATCACAGTTGAACCACCCCTTTTTTAACTTTTCCTAAGATCAAAATGTTCAATTTATTTCTCCTAAAATACTGTTTGAATTAGCTGCATTTATGACTTATAATCAGTGGCGGATTTTACCTATGGGTTGCAGGACTGCAGTCCGCCCAGTAAAACCAGACACTGCAGTGAGACAGTTGCAGTCCGTGACTTCGCTGTCTACACTATGACTGGCAGTGACATCCTATTGGAAGTCCTACCTGTCAGTCACCTGCAGAACAGGCAGTCCCATTGGGAGGTATTTCCTCCCTCTGGGACTGTCAGAACAGGTTGCGATTAGCAGATGGCATGCTACCTTTAGGAAGCCACTCCTTGCCTGATCATCAGCCCTTGTTGGCTTCTATGGGCTGCAGCTGATGCAGTCTATAGAAGCCTTGGGTATGCGCAAGCCAACGGCCCAAATATAGATCCTATATCATTAATCTTCAGCATAAAGAAGAACAAGGAGTCCTAGAAATGATGATATGGTGCCCACAGCGCCCTGATCTCAACATCGAGTCTGTCTGGGATTACATGAAGAGACAGACCAATTTGAGCAAGGCTACATCCACAGATCTGTGATTAGTGGTTAGTTCTCCAAAATGTTTGGAACCACCTCTCTGCCGAATTCCTTCAAAAACTGTGTGCAGGTATACCTAGAAGAATTGATGCTGTTTTGAAGGCAAAGGGTGGTCACACCAACTATTGATTTGATTTAGATTTCTCTACTCTTTATTCACTTTACATTTTGTTAATTGATAAAAATAAACTATTAACATTTCTCATTTTGAAAGCACTCCAAATTTATGGCATTTTTTTTCCGCACCTGCCTAAAACTTTTGTGCAGTACTGTGCATATATATATATATATATATATATATATATACACACACAGTATTGTGATGAGAGACACCAGATGGTCTGAAGTGGAGTGCCAGACCAGTCGAAAGGAGCCTCGCAAAAAGGAAGTGGGATCCGCTCCATATTTTGCGACGACCTGGAAAATGCCTACAGCAGATTTTAGAAAAACCCCAGGGAGACAGCAGGAACTATTTTTGTAGTTTGGTTTTGTAGAAAACCAGTAAGGGTCCCTGGTGGTGGATGGGAGAAGAGGGCGGGCCCCATTCACAAAGGTCAGTCCAGGTCTTGTGGGTTTTACAGCCAGGATGGCTGAGTAATTGTGCAACTGTAGGATACCTAGAAAGGGCTGAAGGTTTCACAGGTGCAGGACCTCTGAAGCTGACTAGCAGCCAGAAGCTTTGGAATGTAAGGGGACTAGTGTCAGGGGTCTGGAAGACTGCGTATGTCTGAAGGGACTTCGGTATCAGTGGTTCCTGTCAGGACGCATTTCCACTGAAATGGAACGCTGCACGCACTGGTGACTATAACCCAGGACACTGTGTTGTGAATGTTTATTTGTAGTGCTGCTAGCAAAAAGCTTTACACTGCTTGATTCATTGTTTTGGTAGACTGTAAGCTATTTCTGTAACCACCTGACAGCTGTGTGATGTTAAACAGCCAGGGAGATTGTTGTTACCCCAAGTTGTGGTGTGAACAACTTGGTTTTGTTTTATGTAGTAAAGAACCTGTGGTTTAGTAAAACTGTTTTTGTTTTCACTATATACCTTGGTGTCAGTATTGTTATTTTATGACAATTCCAACAATACTGTTACAAGTGGTGGCCCGTACATGGAGGTGAGTAAAAGTAGGAGTGCCAGCCGCTTTTCTTTTTTTTTTTTTTCCTTTTGTGTCTTAAAGGGGAAATGTCCCAAAAAGTATAGAGGTATTTTCCTTTCCTAGCCTAAGGAAGCAGGGGAAACTGGCCCATAGGGGTTATTTCTTGAAGCCTGCTGTCTTCCGCTACCCCTCTAACCTCAATATGGAGGAGCTGTTGCGTACACTGACCACTGCTGTGGTGGCACAGCAAAAGACCCACGAGCAGATGGCACAGTTGTTGACGGATCAGGCACCTGAAAATAAGCCAGTTATATTAAATAAAATGACCGCTTCAGATTATCTGGAAGCCTACCTTCTAATATTTTTTTTAAAAAAAGCTCAGCGGTTAAAATGGGAGGTAGATACATGGGCGGACCGGTTAGCATCATATCTGACCAGACTATTGCAACGGGCATATGCCGACTTGTCTGTGGAACAAACTAAACACTATGGAGTAGTAAATGCTGCTATCTTAGACTGGCTGGGCCTAACGACCGCGAGTAAAGCACAGTGCTTCAAGGAGTGGACTTTTCAGTCTGGATCCCCAATCAGGATACAATTGGCAGAGTTAGCCAAGTATGGCCGCAGTTGGCTACAGCCTGAAGAGAACAGTTCTCTCCAGATAGTAGAGACAGTAATTGTGGACCAGTGTATCACAACACCCAAAGATGGGTAATCCACGCCGCCCCTCAAAATTTGGAGGTGTTGGCAATCACCCTGGAGAGATATGAGACAGCTGGCCGAATGGCTAAAGGCCCTGATCGGAAGTCACTGGCTGGGCGGCCAGTGAAGGCATTATCTACGACTCATTCTTCTGGACTAAGGACAGGACCGCGACCACGGGGGTCTTCCCCTACTGTCCCTGTGTCTAAAAATAATGGATTCTCTCCTGAGGAAAGCCCCTCCCCATTATGCTATGAATGTGGTGAAACTGGCCACTACAGACACGTGTCCCAGAAAAAAAGAGCCCATGGATTGTAGTGTTGCAAAAGGCACAGAAGAGAGCATGGTGTTCTGCTCTATGTTGTCTTCACAAGGGTGAGCCCCTCTAATATGGGAGTCAGTGCAAATTGGAGGACGGAAATTGATGGCTTTGGTGGACTCCGGCAGTGAATTAACATTGGTCTCAGCGGCCGTCATGCCAAAGAAAAGTGGAACAACTGCCGGTATCGGCCAACGTCCTGTGTGTGCATGGGACTACGGAGAAATATCCCTGTGTCATACTACCTATCACTGTACAAGGCCAGACTTATTACGTTGCAGTGGCAGTTGGACCTAAACTGCCCTATCCATTAATCCTGGGACGAGATTTCCCAGGCTTTAGTAAGCTTATTGCTCCAACAGAGGACAAATCTGATGACGCTCCAAAGCACTCTTGTACTGCATCATCTGAGGTGGTTGCTGTGGGCGTAGATGGTGATGAGCAGACTTCCCTGAAGGAAGTGCCAGAGCACCCATTTCCTCTTCCAGAGTGGGCCCAAAACTTACAGCAAATGGACCTGGAAAACTTTGCGAGAGATCAACAGACTGATGCCGCTATTGATAATGGGAGGGTTAATATACCCTACCCGCCTGACGGGTCTCCTTATTTCATTCTGAGAAAAGACTTACTATATCGGGTGATCATTAACCAAAGGGAGTAAACTAGAGCAGTTATTAGTACCCCAAAAACATGTACCGCTGTTGCTGACCACTGCACACACGCATCTTTGGGGTGGACATCTAGGAGAAGAAAAAACCAGAGAGAAAATATTACTATGTTTCTATTGGCCAGGAATATACGCAGATGTAAAGGCGTACTGCCAGCAGTGTCCAACATGCCAACGGACCAGTCCAAAACCATACTTGCGGGCTCCCTTGATACTGTACCTATACCTATTGTACAGGTACTCTTTGAGGACAGCGATGGACTTAATAGGTTCACTGGAAAAAATGATAAAAGGAAACCAACATGTCTTGGTAATTCTCGATTATACCCTGAAGCTGTACCTCTTTGTAACACAAAAACTGCAACCATCGCTAAGGAACTACTGTTGCTATTTACCAGGGTTGACTTTCCTAAAGAGATCCTTATGAACCAAGGCACCCCATTTATGTCCCAAATTCTCAAAGAGTTGTGCCAGAAACTACAAATCAAAAGGCTGCATACCTCAGTCTACCACTGTCAAGACAGGATGTTTTTGTGAATCCATTGGACTCAGACAAACCGGAGGAGCTGATGCTCCTGAGTGCAGAAAACAAGTAGGACGAAGATAATTCCTTTTCATATATTTATTAACGGCAACAAAACAGAATAAAGCGATAGGAAGTCAATACTAGTTTGGGGTTGATAAACTGTAGAGAATGAAGTCTCTGAACTCCTGAAGGGAGAGGTTGGTGCTTGCAGAGCTGTGAGGATTGTCCACTGAATGATGTGGAGAAGTGACCGAAAGACACAGAATGAGGCTGACGAACCACCATGGGAATCCAGGAGAACTCGAAGACACCGGCAGGAGGGTGGTCGACCGTGACCATGCACTGGAGAGCTGGCGGTCGTAGTGCAGCGAGAGCCACCTGACAACTCGGAGAGAAAGATGGGACCAAATTACCTAGAGACGCACAGAGTAATCTGTGGGAGCACAGAGCTAGGGCACACTGGCACAGAATGCACTAATCGCAGCCTATTTATAGGCAGCAGCAAAACAGGATTGGCTGACACTCACCCATTATGCTCATTGGTGCTGAACTTTGTGTCCAACATGGCCGCCCCCTATACTGCATACGGAGGCTGCGGGCCACTAGGTTCTCCTTTCAGTCTCCAGGAAGCCGTCACTCCTGCTGCTGACCCCGTCGCCTCTGCATACGGCCACTGATCACCATCACTAGCCGTGCCGGCAGGGGACGAATCCCGGGACCCACGGCGCGACGGTGAGTACCCGCTGTGTTACAGTACCCCCCCCTTTTGAGGGTGGTCTCCGAACATCTTAGGGCTTTGTTTGGATTTTTGGGGTGGAAATCTTGTGTCAACTTTGAAGCATGGACATCCTCAGCGAAAACCCAAGACCTCTCTTCGGGTCCATACCCTTTCCAGTCAAGAAGATACTGCAGATGTCCTTAATGATGACGAGAGTCCAGAATTTCTTTAACCACAAATTCTTCATCTTGCAAAGTGCGAATTTTAGGAGATTTGTGCAAGGCTGCACGAAATTTGTTGAGAATTAAAGGCTTTAGAAGTGATATGTGGAAAGCATTGGGTATCTTGAAGGATGATGGCAGTTTGACTTTATAAGCCACAGGATTAAGCACTCTTTCTATAGGGAAAGGACCAATATACTTGGGCGTGAATTTCATGGAAGGTACTTTGAACTTGAGGTTGTGAGTAGATATCCAGACTTAGTCCCCCATATTGTAATTGGGTACTCCCTTCCGTCTTCTATCTGCGAAGGACTTATAACGTATGGAAGTTATAACTAAAGACTTGCGTACTTGAGTCCATATTTTAGAAAGTTGCTTGAGAACTAAGTCAGCTGCTGGCACCTCCTGAGCTGGAAGAGGCTGAAATTCTGGTACTTGCGGATGGAAACATAGAACGGAGTAGATTCAGAAGATGAATGAAAGAGATTATTATGAGCGAATTCTGACAGCGGAAGAAAGTCCAACCAATCATCTTGTGAAGAGGAGATATATAAACGAAGGAAGGTCTCGAGATCTTGATTTACTTGTTCAGTTTGTCCATCCAACTGGGGATGATATGCTGAAGAGTGATTCAATTTGATGCTTAGAGCAGAACACAGTGCTTTCCAAAATTTGGCCACAAACTGCGTGCCTCGATCTGAAACAATTTCAAGAGGAAGACCATGTAGCTTGAAGATCTTGGAGATGAACAATTTGGCAAGCCCTAGAGCCGAGGGCAGACCTGAAAGAGGAACGAAATGCGCCATTTTTGAAAATCGATCTACCACCACCCAGATGGTATTTCTTCCATTTGACAGAGGTAAATCGGTTATAAAATCCATCAAAATATGGGTCCAAGGTCTTTTGGCTATGGATAATGGATGTAGTTATCCAGGTGGTGGTCCCTTGGGATTTTCTGGGCGCATTTAGCGCATTAAGCGGCAATAAATTCTTGGACGTCAGTTCTAAGCCGTGGCCACCAGTAGGACCGTTGAATAAATTCAAGAGTCTTGTGGACCACAGGATGACCCATATAAGATGAAGTATGAGCCCAAATTAATAGCTGTTTCTGGAGATTTGAGGTGACAAACATTTTCCCAGGCGTAGGAAGAAATCTGAGTTGTTAGGAAAGATGTTGGACTCACAATAGCTTGTTTACTGGTTAGATCATTGGATTTGGAAGAATTGAAGGACTGGGATCATCAGCCTCAGCCTTCTTATTCAAGGATCTGGGTGATAAGGGAGCTTGAAATTAAACTGGGTGAAAAAGACAGCCCATCTTGCTTGCCGTGGATTGAGACATTGTGCCATTTGAAGATATAGAAGATACTTATGATCGGTGTATACTGTGATGGGATGTTGATCTCCCTCTAAAAGATATCTCCATTCTTCAAATGCTAACTTAATTGCAAGCAATTCCTGCTTCCCGATGGCGTCGTTTCGATCAGCAGGCAGGAGTCTTCGAGAAAAATAACCGCATGGATGGACCTTCTTATCCTCATAAACCTGTGTCAAAACAGCCCCGACTGCCTCTGTGGAAGCATCCACCTCCATGAGAAATGGACGATTAAGATCAGGCTGACGAAGAATGGGAGCAGACATAAAGGCTTGTTTCAAATCGAGGAAGGCTTTAGTAGATTGAGGAGTCCAATTTGAAGGATCCGCTCCTTTATGCGTCAAGGTCGTGATAGGAGCGACCAAGGTAGAGTAACTCTTAACAAATTTCTTGTAGAAATTGGCGAATCCAAAGAAGCGCTGAATCCCTTTTGAGAGTTATGGGAGCTGACCAGTCACAAATAGCTTGGACTTTTTCAGGGTCCATCCGTAGCTCAGATCCGGAAATGATAAAACCCAAAAATGGAATGGATGCTACCTCGAAGGTACATTTATCCAATTTGCAGTATAAACGATTCCTCCTAAGACGAGTTAACACTTCCTTGACTTGGAGACGATGGGACTCTAGATCTTTGGAAAATATTAAGATATCATCTAAGTATACCACTAAGCATTTATAAAGAAGATCCCGAAAGAGTTCATTCACATAACTTTGGAGATACTCGTAATGCACATCCCAAGTGTTAAAGGCCATCTTCCATTCATCCCTTGCATGGATTCTAATCAAGTTATAAGTGCCTCGAAGATCAAGTTTACTAAAAACTGTGGCCCCCTTCACTTGGTCGAATAACTCGGGGGTGAGAGGAAGTGGATACCGATTTAATCGTGATTTCGTTGAGTCCATGGCAATCGATGCATGGCCGCAGGCCACCATCCTTCTTGACCCCCCCCCCCCCCTCCCCCTGCAGAAGATGACGAAAGTCTAATAAAGCCTTTGGCTAAATTCTCTTGTATGTAGTCCGACATAGCCCGAGTCTCAGGAATGGATATCGGATAAATTCGGCCTCTGGGAGGAGTCCTACCTGGCACCAAATCGATCAGGCAATCCCATTCGCGGTGAGGTGGTAAGAAATCTGCCCCTTGCTTACTGAAGACGTCTATGTAAGACTGGTAAACTGTGGGTAACTCGGAGACATGAGCTGAATGAAGAGGTTTAATTGGGGCCAAACAATCATTGATACAAGATTCTCCCCAGGATTGAATCTCCATAGTTCGCCTACAGATCTTCGGGTTATGTTTTTGCAACCAAGGTAAACCGAGAATCACATCGTTAGAGGCTTTTGGAATCACGAGAAAGGAGATATATTCGGAGTGTAATATGCCCACATTCATTCTAAGATAAGTAGTTTTAAAGGTGATTATGCCTTCCGGAATTCGACTTCCATCCACCGCCGTAATAGAAATAGCTTGTTCCAAGGGCACGTCCGAATCTTAAATTGCTGAACGATGGCGGAAGAAATGAAGTTCCCAGCTGCTCCAGAATCTAAATACAAAGGAGATGGGGGATAGGGATATCTTCTGCACCAGACAGTTTTTAATGTTTACATATTTTATTAAGGAATTCCCCAAAATCATATGATTACAGGAAGTTTTTTCTTCTATCCTTCATAAACTGGGGGTGCTGCCATAGACAATAAAATTGAAGAACAACAAAAACAGGGAAAGATTGTCTCTTTGTTGGCGCAAGAAACAATGAAAAAGAAAAATATTTATGTATTCTGAATTTTTATAAAATATAACTTTTATTAGTATTAAACTTAAAATATAGCAATTGAGAAATCTAAATGTGATTATGTGAAAATATTTAATAATACTCAATATTAAAAGCTGATACACTGTGCTCAATCTCTTTTTGCTCGTTTTATTATATCAGTGAGGCATAAAGTAATATAAGTGCAAAACATACAATCAAAATTATACAAATAAGAATGTACCAAATAGCTGCTGAATATCTCCCTCAATATCTTTAAGAGATATGTCAGACAGAGATTCTGATTTTCGGTTTCATTAGAGCTGCATTAATTTAATTAATTAAAGTGATCGATACAGGGCACTTTACTAAGCAAGGTGGTGTGGTAAATACGAACAGGGTTGTAGATGTGTTATTCTTCACCAATTCATCAGTGTATGCGTTTATATAAATATTGATGTGAGGTATTATAATTATTCACTACAAATTAATTGGTTATACACCCTAAGCCATCTTTGATAAAGTTACTGCGGACCTGGTGATCGCTGGAGTCCAGACGAGCAACGCGGCGCTGTGGACTTGGTGATTGTAGGAGTCCAGATGGGCAGCGCGGTTGTAGCTGCAACATCTACATGTTAAATTAAATAAACATTCTTTTGAAACCCTATGCAAGCATTTGCGAGGTGTGTTAACAATATAGGAGTTCAGCACAAAATTGTATTGGCATACTTAATGTGGGAAATAACTAGTGGAACCATATAGTAGGTTTCCATAAATCAATACAGGCTGAGTTAAAATGTATTCCACTAAGCACGATACAAATTAAAAACGATAGTCTTTACACTGAAGGTCTGACACTATAGGTGTATACATATACAGTTTCTGGGTGGCAAATGTGAACAGGGTTGCGGAGTGGTTATTCTCTATCAATTTATTAGTGTATAATTTTATGTAAATATTGATGAGAAATACCATAATTATTTACTATAAACTAATTGATAATATACCCTAAGCCACCTTTATAAAGCCGCTGCGGACTTGGAGATCGTGGAGTCCAGACAGGCAGCACGGTTGTAGCCGCGGCTTATGTATGGTATACCGAATAAACATCTTCGAGACCCTGTGTGGGTATCTGCGAGGTGTGTTAGTAATACAGTAGCCTAGCACAGAATTGCCGTGGCATATCAAACTTGAGTGGAACTATACAGTAGGTTTCTAAATTAATGTATGTTCAGAAAGCAATTGAAGCACGTATAGACGAATGGATAGGGTGCATTTATGATTATACAGTCAAAATTATTATAAAGGAAATATATTGGGAAGCTATCCCTACAACATGGGACATTGATAAATAACTGATGAGATGTGTGACAGTTAACCATTGACAGTGGTAATAAATACAGCTATTAAGGCTTTTAACCACGTACTGGACATAATAAAAGACGTGACCCCACTTACGCACAAAAGTTTGGTGCAATTTATTATTCAGAGACCAGTAGTGGATCATGTTATAATTAGATCCATAAGATATATCCATAAGATAACTCATTGCTTATGAATAATTAAACAATGTGGTAATGGGATTACTTGTCAGTTGATTTTGGTCCAAATAATTATAAGACTTTGGACTGATCTTATTGGGGGGAAATAATCTCCTCCCAATGAGGTTGTATGATCATTCCAGTCTGTGTTAAGATATATGTGGTAGTAACTAACTACCTTCCAGTCTCATTAGTTTATGTCCGTATCAGTCTATACGTATATTTGTTTAATAATTATTACATATATTTAATAATTCTAGAGCTGTATATTTTTATAATATAATTAAGCGAACGAAAACAGTTTGAGTACAATAAATCGGCCTTATTGTCTTGAAGCACAGAATACCTACATGAAATATCGTATATGATATAATAAAACGAGCAAAAAGAGATTGAGCACAGTGTATCAGCTTTTAATATTGAGTATTATTAAATATTTTCACTTTTTTCACATAATCACATTTAGATTTCTCAATTGCTATATTTTAAGTTTAATACTAATAAAGGTTATATTTTATAAAAATTCAGAATACATAAATATTTTTCTTTTTCATTGTTTCTTAAGTGTGCCAACAAAGAGACAATCTTTCCCTGTTTTTGTTGTGCTCCAGAATCTAACAAAGCTGAGATAAAGATGACAGAAGATGGAACTTCCAAACTAATTGGCAAAGTTGTCTCCTTTCCAGTACAGGACTCTAAAGTAACTCCTAGCTTAACCTCTCTGGAGTAAGCTAGGAGCAGGGGTTTTCTGGCCGGAGGTTACAAGATTTCACGAAGTGTTCTGCGGAGCCGCAATACATACAAAGTTTTCCCTGGGGGCGACAAGAACGCTCCTCTTCTGAAAGTCGAGAGCGACCAATTTGCATTGGCTCTTCAGTTTCGGGAGCAATTTGAGATGTAGAGAGATCTTGCCGATGTCGTGACCGGAAATGAGGACTTGAACATTCAGACTTAGATATTTCCAAACAAAGTTCTCTATACTGCAAGTCCAGTTTGTTGCTAATGGAAATCAGTTCATCCAATTTCGTGGGCACATCTCGGACCGTCAAGTCATCCTTAATCTTGTCAGAAAGGCCGTTCCAAAAGGCAGCGACTAAGGCCTCCTTATTCCAATTCAATTCTGATGACAAAGTACGGAACTGGATTACATATTGACTGACCGGACGTGAGCCCTGATGAAGGATCTCTAGGGACACTGAGGTGGTACAACCTGGCTCATCAAAGATCTTCCTGAAAGAAGAAAAAATCCAACATAATCGGAGAGGATTGGGTCCCCTCTCTCCCAAAGCGAAGATGCCCAATGCTTGACCAGTGAGAAGAGAAATAATGTAAGCGATCATTGTACGGGCTGATGGGAAGCTGGCCAACTGAAGCTCAAACTGTATCTCACACTGGTTGAGGAATCCCCTGCAGAGTTTCGGGGTTCCATCGAACTTGATAGGTGGAGGTAGTTGCAGTTGAGAAATTGGGACGGTCACCGGAGGAACTGCAGCAGGGGAGGAGACTACCAGAGCCAGGGACTGTGGGGGCCTAATGGCCACGTGAAGAGCATCCAAATGGTCAGACACAGTTTTCATAAATTGAACTATTTGCGACAGGGTGGACTCTTGATTATACAGGCGTGAGAGAATGTTGGCCGTAGCATTGCCTCCAGAGGCCTGGTCACCTAGCGGATCCATCTGTCCATTGCTTACTGTCAAGGCAGGCTGTTTTTGAGAATCCATTGGACTCAGACGAACCGGAGGAGCTGATGCTCCTGAGTGCAGGAAACAAGGAGGACGAAGATAATTCCTTTTCATATATTTAACGGCAACAAAACAGAATAAAGCGGTAGGAAGCCAATACTAGTTTGGGATTGATAAACTGTAGAGAATGAAGTCTCTGAACTCCTATAGGGAAAGGTTGGTGCTTGCAGAGAGAGATGGTTTGAAGAAGGGGCGTGACTGTGGAACTATGACGAGGTTTGCAGGGCGACGTGGGGTGTGAAATGAACTGCGAAGAATAGGTTTCTGGATGGGATGACAACATGAGTGAAAAACAAAAACTGTAAAAATGTCCACTGAAAGATACGAAGTTGAGACTGAAGAATTGTGAAGAATTTGCTTTAGATGATACGAAGACCTGACTGAAGAACTGTGAAGTTAAGTTGCTGTATGATGCAAAGACATGGCTTAAGGAACTGTGAATATTGGTTGTTGGATAATATGAAGACATGGATGAAGAACTGTGAAGACTGGTTGCAGGATGATGCGAAGACGTGGAAGGAGAACTGTGAAGACGGGTTAGCTAGCTGAAGCGAAGACGTAACTGAAGAGCTATGATGATCGTCCACTGGAGATGTGACCAAAAGACACAGACTGAGGCTGATGGACCACCACGGGAATCCTGGAGAACTCGAAGACACTGGCGGGAGGGTGGTCGACCATGACCGTACACTGGGGAGCTGGCGGGCGTTGTGCAGCGAGAGCCGGCTGACAACTCAGAGAATGATGGGACCAAATTACCTACAGATGCACAGAGTAATCTGCGGGAACACAGAGCTAGGGTACAGAGTAACCACAACAAAGCATTAGCACAGAATGCTAAAATCCCAGCCTATTTCTAGGCAGCAGAAAAATAAGATTGGCTGACACTCTCCCATTACTACTGGAGGTTGTAAAACATTTTTTACAACATCCAGCAGTCATGAAGATTTGTTAGAAATACACTGCTCAAAAAAATAAAGGGAACACTTAAACAACACAATGTAGCTCCAAGTCAATTACACTTCTGTGAAATCAAACTGTCCACTTAGGAAGCAACACTGATTGACAATCAATTTCACATAGACAACAGGTGGGAATTATAGGCAATTAGCAAGACACCCCCAATAAAGGAGTTTTTCTGCAGGTGGTGACCACAGACCACTTCTCAGCTCCTATGCTTTCTGGCTGATGTTTTAGTCACTTTTGAAAGCTGTCGCTGCTTTCACTCTAGTGGTAGCATGAGACGGAGTCCACAACCCACACAAGTGGCTCAGGTAGTGCAGCTCATCCAGGATGGCACATCAATGCGAGCTGTGGCAAGAAGGTTTGCTGTGTCTGTCAGCGTAGTGTCCAGAGCATGGAGGCGCTACCAGGAGACAGGCCAGTACATCAGGAGACGTGGAGGAGGCCGTAGGAGGGCAACAACCCAGCAGCAGGACCGCTACCCTTCGCCTTTGTGCAAGGAGGAACAGGAGGAGCACTGCCAGAGCCCTGCAAAATTACCTCCAGCAAGCCACAAATGTGCATGTGTCTACTCAAACGATCAGAAACAGACTCCATGAGGGTGGTATGAGGGCCCGACGTCCACAGGTGGGGGTTGTGCTTACAGCCCAACACCGTGCAGGACGTTTGGCATTTGCCAGAGTACACCAAGATTGGCAAATTTGCCACTGGCGCCTTGTGCTCTTCACAGATGAAAGAAGGTTCTCACTGAGCACATGTGACAGACGTGACAGAGTTTGGAGATGCCAAGGAGAACGTTCTGCTGCCTGCAACATCCTCCAGCATGACCGGTTTGGCAGTGGGTCAGTAATGGTGTGGGGTGGCATTTCTTTGGGGGCCGCACAGCCCTCCATGTGCTCGCCAGAGGTAGCCTGACTGCCATTAGGTACCGAGATGAGATCCTCAGACCCCTTGTGAGACCATATGCTGGTACGGTTGGCCCTGGGTTCCTCCTAATGCAAGAAAATGCTACACCTCATGTGGCTGGAGTGTGTCAGCAGTTCCTGCAAGACGAAGGCATTGATGCTATGGACTGGCCCGCCCATTCCCCAGACCTGAATCCAATTGAGCACATCTGGGACATCATGTCTCGCTCCATCCACCAACGCCACGTTGCACCACAGACTGTCCAGGAGTTGGTGGATGCTTTAGTCCAGGTCTGGGAGGAGATCCCTCAGGAGAACATCCGCCACCTCATCAGGAGCATGCCCAGGTGTTGTAGGGAGGTCATACAGGCACGTGGAGGCCACACACACTACTGAGCCTCATTTTGACTTGTTTTAAGGACATTACATCAAAGTTGGATCAGCCTGTAGTGTGTTTCTCCACTTTCATTTTGAGTGTGACTCCAAATACAGACCTCCATGGGTTAATAAATTTGATTTCCATTGATAATTTTTGTGTGATTTTGTTGTCAGCACATTCAACTATGTAAAGAACAAAGTATTTAATAAGAATATTTCATTCATTCAGATCTAGGATGTGTTGTTTAAGTGTTCCCTTTATTTTTTTGAGCAGTGTATATATATATACAGTCATTTATGAAAGAGGGCACTCACCAATTTTTAAAAGGTCAAAGGTTATTTATTACCACATCATGAAGTCCGCACATTCAACTATGTAAAGAACAAAGTATTTAATAAGAATATTTCATTCATTCAGATCTAGGATGTGTTATTTTAGTGTTCCCTTTATTTTTTTGAGCAGTGTACATAACATACATATCAAGCTGTAAATATATTGATAGCCAATACACATCCAACCCACCACTTCCCAATCTCATTCCCTCATCTTTCACACACCCCCTTTCCCCCAACCCACATTACCCTATTCCCTGCATGCGCTGACCACCCCACCGTACTTACCTTATCAAGGAGGCTGCACCGAAACACCCCCCAACCCCTCTCCCTACAAACAACTATATACCAACATATGAGTGAGTGCAGTCCTCATCTATAAACAAATAATCAACTCACCAATTACGCTCATTGGTGCTGCACTTGGTCTCCAACATGGCCGCCCGCTATACTGCAGACACACAGGGAGGCTGCGAGCCACTAGGTCCTCCCTCTAGTCTCCAGGAAGCAGTCACTCCTGCCGCTGACCACGCCGCGTCCTTTTGCGGCCACCGAGCAAGCCGTGCCGGCAGGGGACAAATCCCGGGACCCGCGGCGGTGAGTACCCGTGTGCCATCACCCACAAACTGATGGTCTGGTGGAACAGTTCAATAGAACCACGAAGACTATGATAAGACATGCTGTTAGCGAGAATGGCCGAGAATGGGACGAAGTACTGCCATTCCTAAAGTTTGCAGAGTCCCGCAGGCCTCCACAGGGTTCAGCCCGTTTGAGCTATTCTTCAGGAGACAGTCTAGAGGCGTACTGGACGTGATAAAGGAAAGTTAGGAAAGACAACATCCAGAAGAACCCAGTGTGATACAATTTGTAGCCTGGCTCTACGAGAGACTTCACATGATTGCTCCTATCGTCCGGGAAAACCTTGTTGAAGCCCAAACCCGCCAGGAACGGTATTATGATACTACTGCCAAAACGTGGCAGTTCCACCCAGGGGATAAGGTGATAGTCCTGGTTCCAACTCTTGAGAGTAAGTTGTATGCTCATTGACATGGACCCTATGAAATCATAGAGGCTGTGGGTCCAGTTAATTACAAGGTCAAACAACCTGGGAGAAGACACCCAGAACAGGTCTATCACATCAACTTACTTAAACCCTGGTTAGAAGAGGAATCCACGTCAGCTGTGGCTACTTCTTGACCAGACATGGCCGAAGTGCCGGTAGGAGAATCTTTAACTCAACAACAGGTAGCGGAGGTGAGAGATCTGGTTGCTCGGAATCCAGATGTTTTCTCATCCAGGCCTGGAAGAACGACATCGTAAAGACAAAACTATATCGGATACCCGAGGCAAGATGGGAAGCTTTCGCCACAAAGTAATTGGTCCAGTCCCATAGTATTGGTACCAAAACCAAATGGGACAATTCGGTTTTGCAATGACTTCCGAAAACTTAATCAAGTATCATGTTTTGACGCATATCCTATGCAGCGAGTCGACGAGTTAGTGGAGAACCTTGCGGGCAGTCAGTACCTTACTACGCTAGACTTAACCAAAGGGTATTGGCAAATTCCCTTAGCCAAAGCTGCGTGAGAGAAAACTGCTTTTGCCACTCCAGATGGACTATTCCAGAATAAGATGCTTCCGTTTGGGCTCCATGGAGCACCTGCCACGTTCCAACGATCCATGGGCCGATTATTGAAACCACACCGGTGGTATGCGGCGGTATATCTCGATGACATAGTCATCTTTACAATATGTGGAAAACCCACCTGGAAATAGTGCAGGCAGTCCTAACCTCTCTAAGGGAACATGGTTTAACTGCTAACCCAGCTAAATGCAAGTTGGCACTGACTGAGGCCAATTATCTTGGGTACGTGATAGGTCAAGGAGAAGTCAGACCCCAAGGAAGTAAAGTGGAAGCCGTGAGAAAGTGGCCTAAACCTACCACCAAAAAGAAAGTACAAACATTTCTGGGACTGGTCGGGTACTATAGGCGCTTCATAGAAAACTTTGCTGCCTGAGCCTTACTCCTTACGGAACTCCAAAAGAAGAGTCAACCTGAGAAAATGGCGTGGACAAAAGCTGTGGAATAAGCCTGGAAAGATCTTAGAACAGTTTTGTGTTCTACCCCAGTTCTGGTAGCTCCGGACTTCAAGAAGACGTTCATATTACAGATAGACACATCAACATCGGGTCTAGTTGTTCAATCACAGGGAAAAAATGGAGAAGAGAAACTGCTCCTTTACTTAGGCACTTTTCACTTATTAATTTTTGTATCACCTTTTTTATAGCTTCGGCTTCCTAAATACTCATTTATTAACACTATAGTTTTTTCACTGGTATTCTGCCGTGGGCTTTCTTGCTTATGCTGGTGTTTTGGTGTGCCACACCCTGCCCCTAGATATAGCGCTAGGGACCCCAAATATACAGAGACGCCTTGATGCGGTTTTGGGGCTTATTCAAACATTTGCGCAAATATGTGTAACGAAGATCTCTGCATTCTAATATTATGTGGGATTTATATCTGGTTACTGTTATCATTCAGGGAGCTGGGGGAAACAATGTCTCTCTTTTTTTCTTACTTAGAAATACCCCTCCCTTTCGAGCACCTGAATGATATCATTAAGCTGATTGAGCATTTACCATTATATATGTCTGTTGTGAGAGGCAGAGAGGTTCCTGCATTAGGAGGTGCAGGCCCTGACATGCCACAGGGAGCATTATGGGGTTGCTCCAAGGTAGGTAGCTCTTAGCTTAGACATATTGTAGTAAGGAGCCATTATCATGTGGCTCCTTGCTGGTTAATCATAGACCCAGATTGGGGTAATGGAGGTGTGGGGTGTGGTGCCTCTGGACTGGCTGAGCTGGATGGCTTTAGTGTGGCATGTCACGTCCCGGAGCCTTACCGTGCAATCGGCACCGCGGCGGTTACCGCTCAAGTGTCTGGCGGGCAGTGGTGGTGCTGGGCTGCTGCGATGGGTTTATGTGCAGCGGTAAGGGGATGCTGTGGTGGGTCCGCTCCTAGTAGCCGGAGGCTGCTGCAGCGGGCTTGCTGGCACTAGGGAGCAGCTTCCGGAGAGGCCAGGGAGAGTTCTGGTGTTAAACACTAAATGTGTCTGCTACACAGGGGCCGCCATGTTGGAGACCAAAGCTTGAACCTATTGCACAGGCTCATTCTGTCCAGCAAAATTTTTTTCTACCAAGGTAAAAAAAGGGGTTCGGGCGCTTTATGGATGTTGCGTTTCTAATGCTGCTGCTACAAAATGGGGTAGTCAAACCCAGAACCACATACAAGTAAACAAATTAAATAGCAGCGCTAAATGGAATAAATGTAACTATGAAGGATTGAGTGAAAAAATTAATCACAGTTTAATTATACATATTTCTAAAAACACATAGAAAACCATAATATGGCCACTTATAAGATTAACCACTTAAAATGACCACTGCCTTTTTGGTGTAGTCCGTTCCTAATATTACGTGGACTGGCAAAGACTTTGATGGTAAAACACTGGAAATAAACCAAAGGTGTAGTCCCACATAAGTTATTACCACAATGAGCCGCTGGAGGTGTAGTCCCTTGAAATTGTCCTTTTGTTGGACTCAGACCCAGGCAAGGGTTATGAGGGATCCTCACTGCATTGCGGTATCCTCCTGTTGTTCAAAGGATGGGTGGTATTCCAGATGAATTGATTCTTTGTAAGTTTTGCGCTCCAGTCCTGGTCCGGACACACCAAGGCAGCTGAAATAGCAGGAAATAGTGGCCTGGCAAGCCTCCTGACGCGTTTCACTGCAAGGCACTGCAGCTTTATCAAGGGTAGTTTGTGTAGGTAGACTGTCTGGGTATTTATACCCTCCATGATTGTTAACAGGTCAACAGCTGTACACTCAATCCTTCTAATTAGTGTAAAATAATATATAAAACAATTACCCTGACTATTCCACAGGTTTATATCCATTCATAAGACAGACTCAGTACTTAAAAATTATATTATATACTCAATACTAGCTTTAAAAACTTTTTTACCTCGTTTGAAATTAATGAGCATTCAGAGTACTTCCGGGTTAAAAAGAACATGTGACTACATGATACCAAGTACACTATTGGTATCTAATCAAAAGACCGGGGAGACAAGGACTTACAGATATAGGTAAATAAACTATTTAGCTCGTGAAGGACTTGGTGTAAAATAGATAAAGAAATCACATAACATTATCGACCTCGCCCATGTAGAGGTTGGCATAACTGGGCGCGAACCTGGTCCCCATGGCCGTTCCCATCACCTGTAAATAAAAAGTGTCCAAAAATAAAAAGTAATTGTGACGTAGTATGAATTTGATAGAATCCACAATGAATTGTTGGTGTATCAAGCTGAGGTCACCATCCTCCGCAAGCTTTTTTGTTATTACTTCAACACCTAAATCGTGGGGGATAGATTTAAAAAACTGTGTAGACAGGAGGTCTTCTGGATGTATCAGATGAATAGCATATATCCAGAAGGTCTAAATGAGTCAGTAGAACTAAATATGGTGATCTGACCCAATACTGGTGGGATATAATACCTACCTGCTACTAGATGTAGATAGTGATATTGTTGAATCTGGAGATGTGCTCTCTTGGTTATTTTCTCGCTAATTCTTAGTGCCATAATATTTAGCCTGCTATATGATGAATTAAGATGTGTCCAAAAAGACCATTAGATTGGGTTAATTATTAAACCATCAAAGTCATCATCATGTACTATCTATTTAAATTTTTATTATCCCTGTTTATTCCACCTCACTTCCTTTTTATTTTTCTGTTCCATTCCCTTCTCTTTCTTCCTCCTCTACTCTCCACCTTCACTCCCTGTCCTATTTAGTTCTCAATAGGTATAAAATCAGCTAATAGGATCAGCCAATGAGATGATAGGGAATCTAATAAAATATGTGTGTTAACACTAAGAACATTCATAGATAATGTCCTTTCCCTGTTACCCCTTTAAATAGGTTATTGTAGCCTGGGATGAATGTACTAGTTACATAGTGCAACAGCATTAATATAACGTTATTTGTACGATTGTGGGATTAAAAGGTAAAGCCTAAGCATAGCTACGCTGTCAGCGGCGACGGGTTACCAGGGTAACCAAATATACAGCAAAAGTCTGAGGTCTACGCACAGCCGCGTCGGACACGTGACTAACTTAACCACGTGACCGGAGAGACACGTAATCAAGGAAATAGTCCCGATTAGGTTGCCAAGCAACAAAACAAGCTTGCTGTCCACCGAGCAGAGACACTACCTAATTCTCCTTCCCGGAAGTGACGTATCGGCTGTCCGGGACAACAATAATGTTATGTGATTTCTTTATCTATTTTACACCAAGTCCTTCACAAGCTAAATAGTATATTTACCTATATCTGTAAGTCCTTGTCTCCCCGGTCTTTTGATTAGATACCAATAGTGTACTTGGTATCATGTAGTCACATGTCCTTTTTAACCCGGAAGTACTCTGAATGCTCATTAATTTCAAACGAGGTAAAAAAGTTTTTAAAGCTAGTATTGAGTATATAATATAATTTTTAAGTACTGAGTCTGTCTTATGAATGGATATAAACCTGTGGAATAGTCAGGGTAATTGTTTTATATATTATTTTACACTAATTAGAAGGATTGAGTGAACAGCTGTTGACCTGTTAACAATCATGGATGGTATAAATACCCAGACAGTCTACCTACACAAACTACCTTTGATAAAGCTGCAGTGCCTTGCAGTGAAACGCATCAGGAGGCTTGCCAGGCCACTATTTCCTGCTATTTCAGCTGCCTTGGTGTGTCCGGACCAGGACTGGAGCGCAAAACTTACAAAGAATCAATTCATCTGGAATACCACCCATCCTTTGTACAACAGGAGGATACCGCAATGCAGTGAGGATCCCTCATAACCCTTGCCTGGGTCTGAGTCCAACAAAAGGACAATTTCAAGGGACTACACCTCCAGCGGCTCATTGTGGTAATAACCTATGTGGGACTACACCTTTGGTTTATTTCCAGTGTTTTATCATCAAAGTCTTTGCCAGTCAACGTAATATTAGGAACGGACTACACCAAAAAGGCAGCGGTCATTTTAAGTGGTTAATCTTATAAGTGGCCATATTATGGTTTTCTATGTGTTTTTAGAAATATGTATAATTAAACTGTGATTAATTTTTTCACTCAATCCTTCATAGTTACATTTATTCCATTTAGCGCTGCTATTTTATTTGTTTACTCATTCTGTCCAGCCAATCCAGGGAGATCTCTCCTCTTAAAAGGGAACTGGTTCAGGTAATGAGTGCCAGTGCTTCAAGTTACTACTTAGGTGTAGGATCTCCAGCCCTGTGCTCCCAGGTTACTTCGGTACCTTGGTTACTCTCTAGCTTTGCTCTGCCTCAGTTTTTCTGATTGCAGCAGTCCCGCCATCCCTAACTTGATACCATCTGAGAGGGGCGTACCCGGTAATCTTGATTCTTCAAGGATCTTGGTCGTCAACATTATCTTCAAGTGTTCTTCAGCCTTGTTATCCAAGCCACAGCTCACCGTTCACAGTTCATTATCTTCAAGTGTTCTTCAGCCTCATTATTCAAGCCACAGCTTACAGTCTTCAGTTTTCCAAGTCACCGATTACCACCCGCTGTTCTTTATTTACAGTGATCATCCCATCTCGGTAGCCTCCACTTCCATTGCTCCTGACCCATGAGTAGGAATTACATCCAGCCACCTCGTCTTCTTCCCTTGCAAGTGTCCACTTCCTCAGGCAAACCTCAGTCGCCGGATCCTCATTTCCAGCCGAGCGTGACAGTAAGCACTGGCCCTATGGATCCGACGGGTGATCAGGATTCGGGAGGCGACGCTACCGCGGATATTCTGTCACGTCTGAGTAAACAGGAGGCCGTACAATCTCAAATTGTGCAGTTCATGCAAAGTATGTCAGATCGCCTTGATTCTCTCCATGCAGCTATGGCAGCACCCCAAGTGTCCATGCCTGCTCCCATAGTTGCACCCCCAGCTGCAACTCCATCTGTGTCGATCCCACTGCCTCGATTGCATCTGTCATCGCCTAGTAAATTCGATGGGAATCCAAAACAATGCCGTGGGTTTCTTAACCAGTGTGAAATCCAGTTCGAATTGCAGTCTGCCAACTTTCCATGTGCCCGACCAAGATAGCGTATATAATTTCCCTTCTGACAGGTCAGGCTTTGGAATGGGCTTCACCCTTGTGGGAAAGAGCAGATCCCGTCCTCTCAAACTATTCTGAATTGTGTCAACGTTTCGTAAGATTTTCGACGAGCCGGGCAGAACCATTTCCACCTCATTGGAGATCCTGCATTTACGTCAGGGGGCCCATCAGCCAGTACGTGATTCAATTTCATACCCTTTCCTCAGAACTAGGTGGAATGAAGAAGCACTTATCACAGATTTCTGGAACGGTCTTTCCGATAAGATCAAGGATGACCTGGTAACTCAGGACGTTCCTGATAAACTGGATAGGTTAATTTCTTTGTGCAACAAACTGGATCTAAGGTACAGAGAACGCTGCTTGGAGAAAGCAAAGTCAGACCGACCCAAGCCATGGGTCTATCCTCCACCCCGACCATCATCTCACATAACAGAGGAGCCCATGCAGAACAATCGTTCACGCCTTTCCAATGAGGAACGCCAGAGACGGAGACAGGGAAATCTATGTATGTATTGTGGTGCATCGGATCACTTCGTTAAGTTCTGCAGTCAACGTCCGGGGAAACGCCCGCTCCTACCTTGTGCTGGACAGGTTAAGCTAGGAGATCCCATAGAATTACTCACCCGGAGAGAATCTGTTCTTCTCACTTGTTTGGAGCTTCCTTCATCATCCCTTCCCATCCCTGCGCTAGTCGACTCAGAAGCCGCCGAAAGTTTTATTACAGCAGCCCTAGTCAAGCTAGCCGGAATACAAACGGTTCGATTGGGACGGGCTATTTCCGTAACTGCGGTGGATGGTAGTTATATCCCCGAAGGGATAATCTCCTGTCGTTCAGTACCCCTTTAGATGAAGATTGGAGCTCTTCACTCATAGAACATTTCTTTCCTCATAATTCCTAAAGCCTCTCACGAACTAATCCTGGGATTACCGTGGTTGCAGAAGCATAATCCACATATAGACTGGCAAACGATGGATGTACTCTCCTGGGGAAGATTCTGCTTCCGACATTGCCTGTCTACAGTGAGTCCTCTTCGCACGCTAAATTCTTCCAGTCTTCCCACAGAATACCGGTCCTTCGTGGATGTCTTCAGTAAGCAAGGAGCCGACACTTTACCTCTGCATCGAAGTTGGGACTGTCCTATTGACCTGATATCTGGCAAGACCCCTCCCCGAGGTCGGACTTATCCCCTATCTCTGCCAGAGATGCGAGAAATGTCCGAATATATTCAGGAGAATTTGGATAAGGGGTTTATTCGGCCTTCTTCCTCTCCGGCTGGGGCAGGGTTCTTTTTTGTTAAAAAGAAAGACGGAGGTTTACGACCTTGTATTGACTACAGGGGTCTTAATGAGATTACAGTTAAGAACAGATACCCCTTGCAACTGATCCCAGAGTTATTTGACCGAGTAACGGGAGCCACAGTGTTCACCAAGTTGGATCTGCTGGGAGCTTATAATTTGATATGCATCTCCTCAGGAGATGAATGGAAGACTGCATTTAATACCCGGGATGGGCATTACGAATACCTGAAAATGCCCTTCGGCTTGTGTAATGCCCCAGCGGTCTTCCAAAACTTCGTAAATTACATTTTCAGGGATTTTCTTTACAACTGCTTGGTGGTATACCTGGATGACATTTTAATTTTTCCAGAGATCTCAAGACCCATCGCGTTCAAGTCAAGGGAGTTCTTAAGCGTCTGAGGAGGAATAAATTGTTTTGCAAATTGAAGAAATGTACCTTTGAAGAGTCCTCAATCCCGTTTCTCGGCTACATTATCTCAGGAGAGGAGTTACGGATGGATCCGGCCAAGGTCCAAGTGATTCGGGATTGGTTGTTACCAACCACTCTAAAGGGGGTTCAACGTTTTCTTGGTTTTGCCAGAAAATTTATCAAGAATTACTCTTCCATCATTACTCCCATTACCACGTTAACTAGGAAGGAAGCAGATCCAGCCAAGTGGTCCTTAGAGGCCTTGGAGGCCTTTTCTTCTTTAAAAGGAGCTTTTACTACTGCCCCAATTCTTCGACAGCCTGATCTCAGTCGTCCTTTCCTTGTGGAGGTGGATGCCTCCACTGTGGGTGTGGGAGCAGTTTTGTCTCAGCTCTTCGAAGACAAATAGGTCCATCCATGCGCATATTTCTCACGAAGATTTTCTCCTGCTGAACAGAATTACGCCATTGGGGAACAAGAACTACTGGCAATTAAGTTGGCTATTTAAGAGTGGAAGGAGCACAACATCCAGTCTCAGTAACCACGATCATAAGAACCTCCTATACTTGCAAACAGCTTGATGTCTAAATTCACGTCAAGCAAGATGGGCCCTATTCTTCTCCTGTTTCAACTTTACACACAGCTACCGTCCAGGTTCGCTTAACAGAAAGGCGGATGCCCTTTCACGCTCCCTATGTACCGATGCTTCTGCTGATTGCACAGGAGAACAATTCATTTTGGATCCCATTTCTTTCTCCACCACTCATACAACCCAAATTCCCCCACCAGGAAGGACTTTCGTTGCTCCGAATCTTTGTAAGAAGTTATTGACTTGGGCTTGTACATCACCTTTTATGGGCCATGCAGGGGGTCTCAAAACTATTAAATTTTTACAGCGTTCTTGCTGGTGGCCTCATTTCAAGACTGACGTGCAGGAATTTATAGCCGCTTGTCCAAAATACGCACAGCATAAAAGTCCTAAGGGTTCTCATCCTGGTTTACTTCACCCTTTGCCGATACCACAAAAACCGTGGACACACATCTCTATGGACTTTATAACTGATTTACCCGCTTCTGGAGGACAAAACACTATCTGGGTCATTGTGGACCGCTTCTCTAAAATGGCACACTTTGTTCCTCTCCCTGGCCTTCCAACAGCGTCTCGTCTGGCAAAATTATTTATAGCAGAGATCTTCCGACTACATAGATTACCACAATAGATCATATCAGATCGAGGACCACAGTTCGTAGCCAGGTTCTGGAAATCACTCTGTTCAGCCCTTGGAGTTAAACTAAATTTCTCCTCTGCATATCATCCTCAGACAGATGGCCAGACTGAAAGAGTGAATCAGGATCTTTAAACCTTCTTCCATCTGTTTATGTCCTCTTCCCAAGATGACTGTTTGGATTATCTTCCGTTTGCTGAGTTTGCCCATAATAACCTTTTCCATTCCGCTACCAAATCTACTCCATTCTACATAAATTACGGGTATCACCCGAGGATTCCTGATTTTTAACATCTTCCAACACTTGAGGTCACTGCAGCAGAGCTGACATTACGACAGTTCACCAAGACTTGGAAACAAGTACACCAGGCTTTGCTTAAAACATCTAAGAGATACAAGACTTTTGCTGATCGAAGACGGAGGGCTGTTCCGGATCTCAAACAGGGAGATCGTGTTTGGGTCTCTACCTGTAACTTGAGATTGAGAGTGCCTACTAAGAAATTTGCACCCAGGTTTATTGGACCATACCCAATTGAAAGGGTCTTAAACCCAGTAGCTTACAAGGTAAAACTACCTTCCCATTTGAAAATTCCGAACACCTTCCATATGTCTCTCTTGAAACCTCTAGTTCTCAACCGATTTCAGGCTGCTTTGCCTAAGAGTCCTAAAATCCAGTCTGCTCAAGAAGATGAATTTGAAATTCACCAGATCATCGACTCTCGGAAGAGGTATGGTCGTCTCCAATATCTTATTGACTGGAAAGGATATGGACCCGAGGAAAGGTCTTGGGTATCTGCAGAAGATGTCCACGCTTCAAGACTAATTCGAGCCTTTAATGCCAGGTACCCAACCAAACCACGAAGGTGTCCGGAATCCACCCTCAAAGGGGGGTATTGTCACGCCCCAGAGCCTTACCGTGCAATCGGCACCGCGGCGGTTACCGCTCAGGTGTCTGGTGGGCAGCGGCGGTGCTGGGCTGCTGCGACGGGTCCATGTGCGGTGGTGAGGGGATGCTGTGGTGGGTCCACTCATAGTAGCCGGAGGCTGCTGCAGCGGGCTTGCTGGCACTAGGGAGCAGCTTCCGGAGAGGCAAGGGGGAGTTCTGGTGTTAAACACTAAATGTGTCTGCTACACAGGGGCCGCCATGTTGGAGACCAAAGCTTGAACCTATTGCACAGGCTCATTCTGTCCAGCCAATCCAGGGAGATCTCTCCTCTTAAAAGGGAGCTGGTTCAGGTTATGAGTGCCAGTGCTTCAAGTTACTTCTAAGGTGTAGGATCTCCTGCCCTGTGCTCCCAGGTTACTTCGGTACCTTGGTTAATCTCCGTCTTTGCTCTGCCTTTCTGATTGCACCAGTCCCGCCGTTCCTAACCTGATACCATCTGAGAGGGGCATACACGGTAATCTTTTATCTTGATTCTTCAAGGATCTTGGTCGTCGACAGTTACCGTGTTCTTCAGTCTTGTTATCCAAGCCACAGCTCACCGTTCACAGTTCATTATCTTCAAGTGTTCTTCACCCTCGATATCCAAGCCACAGCTCACCATTCACAGTTCATTATCTTCGTGTTCTTCAGCCTCGTTATCCAAGCCACAGCTCACCGTTCACAGTTCATTATCTTCAAGTGTTCTTCAGCCTCGTTATTCAAGCCACAGCTCACAGTCTTCAGTTTTCCAAGTCACAGATTACCACCCGCAGTTCTTTATTCACAGTGATCATCCCATCTCCGTAGCCTCCACTTCCATTGCTCCTGACCCATGAGTAGAAATTACATCCAGCCACCTAGTCTTCTTCCCTTGCAAGTGTCCACTTCCTCAGGCAAATCTCAGTAGCCGGATCCTCATTTCCAGCCGAGCGTGACATGGCATACCTTCACATTCTATTAACACTTTTCACTTATCAATTTTTTAACACGATCTCTCTATTTTAATTACATTTCATTTTTGTATCGCCTTCTTTATAGCTTCGGCTTTCTAAATACTAATTTATTAACACTATAGTTTTTTCACTGGTATGCTGCCCTGGGCTTTCTGGCTTATGCTGGTGTTTTGGGGTGCCACACCCTGCCCCTAGATATAGCACTTGGTATCCCAAATATACAGAGACGCCTTGATGCAGCTTTGGGGCTTATTCACACATTTGCGCAAATATGTGTAACCAAGATCTCTGAATTCTAATATTATGTGGGATTTATATCTGGTTACTGTTATCATTCAGGGTGCTGGGGGAAACAATGTCTCTTTTTTTCTTGCTTTGAAATACCCCTTCCTTTCGAGCACCTGAATGATATCATTAAGCTGATTGAGCATCTACCATTATATATGTCTGTTGTGAGAGGCAGAGGTTCCTGCATTAGGAGGAGGTGCAAGCCCTGACATGCCGCAGGGAGCATTATGGGGTTGCTCCAAGGTAGGTAGCTCTTAGCTTAGACATATTGTAGTAAGGAGCCATTATCATGTGGCTCCTTGCTGGCTAATCATAGACCCAGATTGGGGTAATGGAGGTGTGGGGTGTGGTGTCTCTGGACTGGCTGAGCTGGATGGCTTTAGTGTGGCATACCTTTACATTCTATTAACTATTAACACTTTTCACTTATGAATTTTTTTAACCCTATCTCTCTATTTTAATTACATTTCATTTTTGTATCACCTACTTTATAGCTTCGGCTTCCTAAATACTAATTTATTAACACTATAGTTTTTTCACTGGTATGCTGCCCTGGGCTTTTTGGCTTATGCTGGTGTTTTGGGGTGCCACACCCTGCCCCTAGATATAGCGCCAGGCACCCCAAATATACAGAGATGCCTTGATGTGGCTTTGGGGCTTAACACATTTGCGCAAATATGTGTAACCAAGATCTCTGAATTCTAATATTATGAGTGATACTGAGGTTCATTAACAACCTGCTATTTCCTCTGAGGGAAAGAACCCTTTAGGTGTACAGAACAGATCAGCACGATTGCCAGCACACGCCCACGGATGCAGAGGTCAGGGCAAAATAAAAGGCAGCACTGCCCAGAGGCCTCCTCACCGTTAACGGAACTGGTTTTTAATTTATCATTAATACTAAAATTAAGGTTCTTTCTAAGGGCCCCACATTTGTACCTACAGTAAATCCAGACCCCTTGCAATGGGAAATTGATGTTTATAAATTGAATAGAACACAATGGGGCAGATGTATTAACCTGGAGAAGGCATAAGGAAGTGATAAATCAGTGATAAAGCAGTGTTAAGTGCAAGGTGATAATGCACCAGCCAATCAGCTCCTAACTGTTAATTTACATATGGGAGCTGATTGGCCGGTGTGTTTATCACCTTGCATTTATCACTGGTTTATCACTTCCTTATGCCTTCTCCAGGTTAATACATCTGCCCCTATGTTTGAAGGAACACTTTGGATCGGTCACAGAAAGGGTACATAAAAACATGCTTACTAATCACGTGTTTATTTATTTATTATTATCATTACCAGTTATTTATATAGCGCACACATATTCCGCAGCGCTTTACAGAGAATATTTGGCCATTCACATTAGTCCCTGCCCCAGTGGAGCTTACACTCTATATTCCCTACCACAAGTACACGCGCACACATTCATACTAGGGTTAATATTGTTGGGATCCAATTAACCTACCAGTACCCAGAGGAAACCCACGCAAGTACAGGGAGAATATATAATCTTCGCACAGGTAGAGCCATGGTGGGAATTGAACCCTTGACCTCAGTGCTGTGAGGCAGTAAAGCTAACCATTACACCATCCATACTGCCCAAATACCTCTTCAACTACCAATTCTACAAATATTTATCCAGAAACAAAACAACTTGAACATCTTCTTAAGAGACCCATTATATGTTAGCGGGAGTTGGCGGTGGTCCTTCAGCATGGGTAACGAGAACCTATGGTCCTACTACCAAAGCTTTTCCAGGGGAAGCCAGACGGTGGTAGCGTATGCACGCTCCCCCCTACCCACTGAAGTGAATCGGAGAGCTGCTAGCTGCGGGAAGCTGTGCTGCAGCGCTGTGACACCCTGCCTCCCGAAGCAAGGGTGAAGGATGATAGAGGACACATCTGTAGCTCTTACTGAGCAGGTGTTACTTTCACAATCTCCCTGAAATTATTTTTCAAAAGTAGGCAAAAATTCTGTGTTCATTCGGGATTCCGATTGTTGGGATGCCACGGTTTCCATTTAAAAGACGCTACATAGCATGTTGTCTCTAAGTAATTAATAATGATACTGTAATATAATTTTCTGCAGCGGGGTACACTGGGTTCCACAGGGAATAACATTGGGGGTGTAGAGTAGGCTCTTGATCTGAGGCACCAACAGGCTAAAAGCTTTGACTGTTCCCAGAATGCATAGCGCTGCCTCCTCTATAACCCCGCCTCCATGCATAAGAGCTCAGTTTTGTAGTTGGTGCCATGCAGTGCAGGCATACAACAGGCAGGGCTGCTCAGGTAGCCATCAGAAGAGCTTTTTTAAGTGAAATTTGAAGACTTCAAGGGCTTCAGCAGAGACACTGTTAGTGTTAGATGTCAGTGAGAAAGCTTCTGCTGTAGCTCCATCACGTCCCCCAGCGGCGCTGTATACTCTCGCACCCTGGTTGCTGGGTACTTACAGCGGAGGCTCCGGTTTTCATAAGTCAGACACACACACCACCGAAGTTCTCCAGGATCGCGTGGCCACACTTAGGGAGGAGGTAAGAGGGTCCCCCAGGTGGGACCCACTGGAAACAGCGATCCGGCGGGGCCAGTGGGAGGTGGGCCGCGTGCGCTGGCGTGGACACTGTGGCAGTACAGGTACCCCACTAGACCACCAGGGCTGGGGCACAGGTCGGTTTTAGTAAAAAAAAACGTTTGTTATATGGTTCACAGTACCCGGTGGCGTAGTCCTGCAAGGGGATAAGGATCTGACCTGTAGCCCCTCCCCCAGGGCATCATTTAGTGTAAATGTTCCTGCCCTGGAGCTGCTTCTCTCTCTCCCTCACTCCCTGTCAGTGTTTGGGTGCCATTTCCACAAGCTGAGCTCATCCTGGGACTGTTTGGGCAAATCCTCCTCTGTAAAGCTGCCTGCATGTCAGCGCTGTGCATTCTACAGGACACTTAAGTATCCTACATGTCTGCTGACAGTGTTAGTTAAGAAACAGTGCATTTAGTCAGGGTTATATAGTACAAGTACCCTGTGATATACCCTGTGATTTACTGTGCATTGATATATCTATTGATTGTATAGCTTAGTATTAGTACTTAGTATAACTTTGTATTGCTAGTCCAGTACAGTTTTATGGCATGTGATAATTTCTGAATTGTACATGTGACTGTGTGTGTGTGCATGTACAGCTGCTGCGTGACTTCCATTTCGTGTATCTCACTCAGATTGCTATCCCTATATTCTGTACCCCAAGGGGGCTAGGTGCGTCAGGGTTATTGTTTAATATAGTTGTTTCACAGGATATACTTACTGTGTATTTTTCTCTGTGATTTTCAGTCACCATATACCTCCTGAATTCTCTGTCTGTGCTAATACACTGCACAGGGGGTTCTTGTTAAGGTATTACGCTGCTGATATTGTACTGGATTGCCCGTAAATTGTGCTTTCAGATATGTCAGATATAAGGGGCGATGGAGCTGGGGCTGATCCCACATTGTGTGGCAGTGACACTACAGACACATTAGAGGAAAACATAGCAGCAAAGGGTTCAGGTTCTGGGGGTTCCCTGCCCCCCACTGGAACTGTAGCAACGGGGATTCATAACGACCCACCTTGGGCTACTTTCTCCACGTTATTAAGTACACTGGTAACTAGACTTACGCCCCCTATGGGACCTCATGTGCTGGTACAAACGCTTATGGTCCCTGCGGTTAATCCGCCTGGGCAGATCACCTGTCCACTCAGTTACAGCAATTGAACCACTCACTGACTAAACCGAAATCTAACCCTCGCCCGCCTAAGACGAAGGGGTCCTCTAAGCGGGCCATTGCTTCCTCACAATCCACTCACGTCCCAGACACCTCTTCTGATGAGGATGGTGTATATACTGACCCCACAGACACTGATCCAGATACTTCTGATGAGGAATCGGTCTCTCAGGTGGATGTTGCTGAGTTATTGGAGGCTATCAGGCTAATTCTTCAGATTTCTGATGACCCAGAGCCTGATGCTACCTCTAAGAAACCGGACAGATTTAAACGTCAGAAGGTTATTAAACAAGTTTTACCTCATTCTGACCATTTAGTTGACATACGTCAGGAATCCTGGAAAAATCCAGTAAAAAAATAGGGAAACACCCCCGCCAGTGGATTCGCAAGTGGCGCGGCTGGTGTTTTCCTCAGCTCTGCCTGTCACTACCATCACTTCTCTGAAAGAACCAATGGATAGGCGTGTGGAGGGTTGTTTAAAAGCAATTTACACCCTAGCAGGTGCTGTGCATTGCAGCGACATGGGCGGCAGAGACTATTGAAGCATGGGCTCAGGAGGTGGAAGCAGAGCTGCCTTCCAACTTTTCTGATAATGCTAGACAATGCCTTTCATATATTGTCACAGCCTCTCATTATATTAAGGAGGCGGCTTCTGATGCTCCCTGGCAACTAGCAATACACACCCCTGGCAACTAGTATTACAGACCCCTGCAGTGACGTGCGGCGTGGTGAGGCAGAGCCTTTCCTCTCATACTAACATTTGTGCCAGAGTTTTGACTGTATAAAGTATTTTTTTTAAAAACAAAGAATATGTTTGAAATATCTTCTTTGTATGATTCTAGTCATTTTTATAGCCAAAACTCTGGAGTAAAAGTTTATGGCAGGTGACTATCTTTTCCGCACATCTCTGATCAAAACTCACTATATTTCCATGAGTTTATACTGCTGCACCTGTGTATAATGCCCAGATGTACGCTTTGGGTCATATATTGTGTGTAAATCTGGCTCTGGTACTAGCCAGTGCTCCTAAGCCATTTAGCTCACCGCACGTCCCTGCCCACCTGGTAACGAACATGACACCCATCCAGAGCATGAAATCCCTAGCAACGAGCATGGATACCAGAGCATGAAACCCCTGGCAATGAGCATGACACCAGACGCGTGAAACCCCTGGCAATGATCATGACTTCCAGAGCATGAAACCCTTAGCAACAAGCAGGAAATTTAAAAGTAATTAGAAGCTTTACTGTAGGGCATAATGTATCATGGGCATTGCAGTGTGTGGCATAATATGGTGCAGGGAGCATAATATTGTGCAAGGGACATTACCGAGTGGGGCTTGATATGGTGACATTTTTTTCCCAGTGGTGGCAGAGGTCTGTTGGTGCAGGGTCAAAAACGGAGGTGTAAGGAAGTCTTCTCTTGCAAGACCATGCCCACTTTAGTGAGACCATGCCCATTTTAGAGTGACCACGCCCCCTAGCTGAGAGCACACGCACATTTTTTTTAATCTATGAGGGAGGAGGGGCGCATTTTTAGATCTCGCACTGGGAGCCAAATTGTCTAGAAACAGTCCTGCACATAAGTATGGAGAAGACATAAATAAGGAGATTTATGGTAGACTTACCACTGTTAAATCTCTTTCTGCGAGGTACACTGGGTTCCACAGGGAATACATCGGGGTATAGAGATGGACCTTGAGCCAGGCACCAATGGGCTAAAGCTTTAGGCTGTCCCTGGCTGCATTGGGGCCTCCTCTATAACCCCGCCTTAAGGCACTTTGAGCTCTGTTTCATTAACCAGTCCAATGCAGGAGCAGGCAAGAGGGAAGGCAGATGTTAGTCACATAGAACACATTCTCACAACAGGAGAAGGGACCAGTGGCTAATGTCATACAAACCCATAGAAGCTAGGTTCGTCATGTGGGCATCCTGTGGAACCCAGTGTACCTCGCAGAAAGAGATTTAACAATGGTAAGTCTACCATAAATCTCCTTTTCTGCAGCAGGGTACACTGTGTTCCACGGCATCCAAAGGAAGCATCATGGGAGGCGGAAGTATCAAAGGCATAGAACCTAATGAACGCGATCACTGAGGACCATGTAGCCAAATTGCACAATTTTCTGCCTAAGAGGGTCCAACAAACCGAGTAGAATGGGCTTTAATGGCAGCAGGAGCTGGAAGTCCATCCTGTGCAATCAACATTCTAATCCATCTGGCCAAGGTTTGCTTATTCGCAGGCTAGCCACATTTGTGGAAACCAAACGGTACAAAAAGGATATCTGACCTCCTAATAGTGGCAGTTCTCTCCACTTATATGCAGAGAGCTCGTACCACATCCAAAGACCGTTCTTTGGTGGATAAGTCAGAGGGGATGAAGGCCGGAACCACAATTTCTTGATTAAGGTGAAAAGATGACACCACCTTAGGTAAATAACCAGGACGAGTTCTAAGAACTGCTTGGTCACAATGAAATATCAGAAAGGGCAGATGGCAGGACAAAGCGCCTAGGTCCGACACCCTTCTGGCAGAGGCAATAGCCAGTAAGAACAGGACCTTAGCTGTAAGCCACTTAAGGTCCACTGACTCAAGAGGTTCGAAAGGAGACTCTTTCAGGGCATTCAGGACACAGACAAATCCCATGGAACCACAGGAGGGTCATAGGGAGGTTGAATCTGCAATACACCCTGAGTGAAGGTATGAACGTCAGGTATAGATGCAATTTTTCTCTGAAACCACACCGACAAGGCAGATATGTAAACCTTGAGGGAGGCCAGACGAAGGCCCAAGTCCAGGCCCTGTTGCAGGAAAGCCAGGATTCTGGACATCTTAAATCTGTGAACATCATAGTTCTTATCAGCACACCAGGTGAAATAATAATTCCAGACTCTGTAATAGATCCGTGCAGATGCCGATTTGCGGGCCTTCAACATAGTTTGGATGACCGCCTCAGAAAATCCTTTTGCCCTTAGGAATGAAGCTTCAAGAGCCACGCTGTCGAAGCCAGCCTGGCCAAGTCTGGGTAGAGACAAGGGCCCTGTACGATCTGGTCGTGGAGGAAGTAGAAGAGGACGCTGTATCAATAGACCCTGCAGGTCTCAGAACCAATGCCATCTGGGCCACGCTGGAGCGACTAGAAGTAGTATTCCTCCTTCTTGCTTGAACTTCCGCAGGACCCAGGGCAGGAGTGACACTGGAGGGAACACGTAAGGCAGCTGAAAGCTCCATGGAATGGCTAGTGCATCCACGAACGCTGCTTGAGGATCCCTGGTCCTTGATCCAAAGATCGGAACTTTGTGATTGTGTTGAGACGCCATCAGGTCTACATCTGGTAGACCCCACTTGTCCACTAGGAGTTGAAAGACTTCCGGATAAAGACTCCACTCTCCGGCGTGCACGTCGTGGTGACTGAGGAAGTCCGCTTCCCTGTTGAGGACACCCGGAATGAACACTGCCGATATTGCTGGCAGATGGCATTCCACCCATTGAAGTATTTTTGACACTTCCAACATTGCCATGCGGCTTTGAGTGTCACCTTGATGGTTGATGTAAGCCACCATTGTGGCGTTGTCTGACCATACTTGAACAGGCCTGTTCTGTACTAGAGGCAGGGCAAGAGACAACGCATTGAACACTGCCCGCAACTCCAGAATGCTTATCGGGAGGAGTGATTCCTCCTTGGTCCACCGACCCTGAAAAGAGTGTTGCGTCCCATCCCCTCAGGCTGGCGTCCGTTGTCAGTAGGACCCAGTCGGGGATCCAGAAGGGACGGCCCCGCTTAATTGCTGGGCCTGAAGCCACCATGACAGCGACAGATGAACCTCCGGAGTCAAAGCGATCATATGAGACTTGATCCGATGAGGTAGGCCATCCCATTTGGAAAGGATTAACTTCTGCAGAGGGCGGGAATGAAATTGAGCGTACTCCATCGAATGCCGACACCATCAGACCCAGTACTTGCATTGCCACTCTGGGCCGACAAAGGAAGCATCTTATCCTGTCCTGAAGCTTCAGGATCTTCTCTGGAGACAGAAACAGCCATTGACTGTGCGTGTCCAGCAGAACCCCCAGGTGCACCATGCTCTGAGCTGGGACCAGCGAGGACTTCTTCCAATTGATAAGCCACCCATGGGCTTGTAGGAAGCTTACGGTCAGTTCTAGATGGCTGAGAAGGACATCGTAGGAGTTTGCGAGCATCAGCAAGTCGTCCAGATATGGCAGTATCCTGATTCCCTGGCGACGGAGATGAGCCGTCATCACGGCCATAACCTTGGTGAAGATCCGAGGAGCCGTAGCCAGTCCAAATGGAAGAGCCTGAAACTGATAGTGGATGTTGCCAATAGCAAACCGCAGATATTGCTGATGCGACATGGCAATAGATATATGCAGGTATGCATCCTGTATATCCAGGGATACCATATAGTCTCCGGGTTCCATGGCCAGTACAATTAAGCGCAGAGTTTCCATACGGAACTTGGATACTCTCACAAACTTGTTCAATGATTTGAGGTTGAGTATAGGCCGGAAAAACCCATTGGGTTTTCGGAACTAGAAACAGGGTTAAATAGTATCCTTTGCCTCTGGGACAGATGTACCGGCAACACCACTCCTGTGTCCAGGAGCGAACTCACAACCAACTGTAGAACGTGTGCTTTTAACGGATCCGAAGGGATAACCGTGGTGCAAACTGGCGAGCGGGATGTCTCTTGAAGGAGACTGCGTATCCATGAGACACGACTTCCCGCACCCATGCTCTGAATTGGTCTTTAACCAGACCTGGGTGAAGTGTAGAAGTCGGTCTCCCACCCTGGGATCCCCCAGGGGGAGGCCTGCACTGTCACGTGGCAGTCTTGTCTTGTTTAGAAGCAGGCTGACTGGCCGCCCAGGATTGCTTTGGGCTTTGTGATTTTGGTAGCACGAGACTCTCTTGGGTATGCCTGACCTTTTGCTTTGCCATGAGGCTGAAAGGAACGAAAAGTGGTACATTTTGCCCTCTGTGCAGAAGGAGTAGGATTTGGGAGAAATGCAGTTTTAGCAGCCGCTAAATCAGACACAATTTAATTTAGATCTTCCCCAAACAAGATGTCTCCCTTAAAAGGGAGTACCTCCAAGGTCTTTTTGGAGTTCAGGGCCACCTTCCATGACCTCAAACACAATACAGCGGGCCAGGACAGACGTAGTCAACACCTTAGCTGCCAATACACCTGCCTCAGAGGACGCTTTCTGAATATAATAGGCAGCGGTGGTAATGTGAGACAGATATTGTCTGGCCTTGTCAGATGGTTCACTAAAACAACTATCCCCCTGCGCTATATTAAAATGTACAATATGGCTGAAAGTCCAAAAATTACAATTTACAATAAATTTAGATAATATATAGTTTAATAAAAATGTACTACTTATAATCTTGACCGGTCAAAACAATAAAAAGTCACATACAGCATTTAATAACTATGGAGGTGGACCATGAAATTATTATGTCCACATAAATATATAATATGCTAAAAGTCAGTCTGTGGACTATAATTTGTTTATACACTGCTCAAAAAAATAAAGGGAACACTAAAATAACACATCCTAGATCTGAATGAATTAAATAATAGGATTTTAATACCTACCGGTAAATCCTTTTCTCTTAGTCCGTAGAGGATGCTGGGGAATCCAAAAGGACCATGGGGTATAGACGGGATCCGCAGGAGACATGGGCACACTATAAGACTTTGAATGGGTGTGAACTGGCTCCTCCTTCTATGCCACTCCTCCAGACTCCAGTTAGAGAACTGTGCCCAGGGAGATGGACATTTTGAGGAAAGAATTTATTGTTTAAACACGGTGAGTGTCATACCAGCTCACACCGCGAACATGCCGCAGAACGTGGCATTCAATAGAACACCAGCCGACGGTATGAAAAATATACAGCAATATGCTGACCGAAAATGTAACACAACCTGTGTGTAAACACGACCAATAATAGCATACCGCATGCCATGGCATGAATAAGGTCAGCAACCGACTTGACTGAAAAGAAACACCACATGAGTGTAACCACCAATAGCTGCAGATACAGTACGCACTGGGACAGGCGCCCAGCATCCTCTACGGACTAAGAGAAAAGGATTTACCGGTAGGTATTAAAATCCTATTTTCTCATACGTCCTAGAGGATGCTGGGGACTCCAAAAGGACCATGGGGCTTATATCAAAGCTCCAGACCAGGCGGGAGAGTGCGGACGACTCTGCAGCACCGATTGAGCAAACATGAGGTCCTCATCAGCCAGGGTATCAAACTTGTAGAACTTAGCAAAAGTGTTTGAACCCGACCAAGTAGCTGCTCGGCAAAGTTGAACCGCCGAGACTCCACGGGCATCCGCCCAAGAAGAGCCCACCTTCCTGGTAGAATGGGCCTTCACCGACTACGGTAATGGCAAACAAGCTGTAGAATGAGCATGCCGAATCGTATCACAGATCCAGCGTGCAACAGTCTGCTTAGAAGCAGGAGCCCCAATTTTGTTGGGAGCATACAGGATAAACAGAGCCTCTGTTTCACCAATCTGAGCCGTTCTGGCGACATAAATATTCAAAGCTCTGACTACATCGAGAGACTTCGAATCAGCCAAAGCTTCAGTAGCCACAGGCACCACAATAGGTTGTTTCATGTGAAACGCAGAAACAACTTTCGGCAGAAAATGTAGCCGAATTCTCAATTCCGCTCTATCCACATGGAAGATCAAATAGGGCTCTTGTGAGACAAGGCCGCTAATTCCGACACCTGCCTTGTGGACGCCAAGGCCACAGCATGACCACTTTTCAAGTGAGAAATTTTAACTCAACCTTTCGTAAAGGTTCCAACCAGTGTGACATAAGAAACTGCAACACCACGTTAAGGTCCCATGGTGCCACTGGGGGCACAATTGGAGGTTGGATGTGCAGCACCCCTTTCACGAAAGTCTGAACTTCTGGAAGGGTGGCCAATTCTTTTTGAAAGAAAATTGATAAGGCCGAAATCTGCACTTTAATGGAGCCTAACTTTAGGCCTGCATCCACACCTGCTTGCAAAAAAATGGAGAAAACGACCCAGCTGAAATTTTTCCGTAGGAGCCTTCTTGGATTCACACCAAGACACATACTTCCTCCAAATACGGTGGAAAAGCTTTGCCGTTACTCCTTTCCTAGCCTGAAGCAATGTGGGAATGACTTCTCTGGAAATACCCTTTCGGGCTAGGATATGGCGTTCAACCGCCATGCCGTCAAACACAGCCGCGGTAAGTCTTGATACACGCCCGGTCCTAGCTGTAACAGGTCCTCTCATAGAGGAAGAGGTCAGGGATCTTCTATGAGTAAGTTTTGAAGATCTTCATACCAAGCCCTCCTTGACCAGACCGGAACAATGAGGATCGCCTGAACCTTTGTTCTTCTTATGTTTATCACCTTCGGAAAAAGTGAAAGTGGAGGGAACAGACAGACCGACTGAAACACCCACGGTGTCACGAGGGCGTCCACTGCTATTGCTTGAGTGTCCCTTGACCTGGAACAATATCCCTGAAGTTTCTTGTTGAAGCGAGACGCCATCATGTCTAATTGAGGAATTCCTCAAAGACTTGTCACTTCTGTGAAAACTTCTTGATGAAGACCCCACTCTCCTGGATGGAGATCGTGTCTGCTGAGGAAGTCTATTTCTCCATTGTCAAAACCCGGAACGAAGACCGCTAATAGAGCGTTTACATGCCTTTCCGCCCAGCGGAAAATTTTTGCAGCTTCTGCCATTGCCGCTTTGCTCCTCGTTCCGCCCTAGCGGCTTACTTACACCACTGCTGTTAAGTCGTCCGACAGAATTAAGATGGGCAGATCGCGAAGATGTTCCTTTGTAAATAGCTCTTAATTTAAGAATGCTTATTGCAGACAAGCTACCCGGCTTGACCTTTTCCCCTGGAAATTCTTCCCCTGGAAAGACTGCTCCCCAGCCTCGGAGACTTGTATCCATGGACACCAGGATCTAATCCTGGATCCCGAACCTTCGTCCCTCTAGGAGGTGAGAACTGTGAAGCCACCACGGGAGAGATATCCTGGTCCTGGAAAATAGGATTATTTTCCGGTGCATGTGCAGGTGAGGCCCGGACCACATGTCCAACTGGTCCCGCAAAAACCACTCTGGCATTTGACCTGCTCACCGAATGGCCTCGTGGGCCGCAACCATCTTCCTCATCAACGGAACGTATTGATGGGTTTACACTGTTGCAAATCTGATCCGACTCTGGATCCTCAGATCTCTTTCCACAGAAAAAAACAAACTCAACAGTTCAGTATCTAATCTTATTCCCAACTCCGACATCTGCGTCGTTGGGATCAACAGCGATTCTCTGTGTTGAAAAACTGTCAGAGAGAAACAACGATTTGTACCACTTGTTTCTAGACCTCGCCATAGTCAGGAGAGCGTCCCAGTACAGAATAATAATGGCTCTTACTATTGAAGCAAAACCAACATACTGCCACCACTCCGGTGAAATGGCAATGACAATCCTGAATAACAAACCCAGGTAAGCTTACTGAGAATGAAACCGCATTAAACCCTATTTCTTCTTTTACAGGTTGGAGATCCCTGCCCTGAGAGATTCCATCTTGTAGTTCAACTTCTTAAGTAGAAATCTTTTTGAGATTTTCTGACGAGCTGTCCGGGCTCAGAAGCACAAAAAGCTTGAATAACAGCTTTTTTTTTTTTTTGTGTGTGACAGGGACAGCAGGCCAATGTCCTGATCCTGACCAAACTCTTGTATGGCGTTGCATACTACCTCCCCGTCCAGAGGAGAATCGGTAAGCTCTATTTTGAAACATCAGTGAGGAGAATCATCTGGAACCTCCAGTATGTTCCCCTTTGGACTCCATTCTTAACTCACTGGTCCAAGTCCATTCCAGGACTGACTGAAGAGTATTAGACGAGTTCCCACCTGTGTGGGCTCCAGCAAGATAGACCCAGCGACATGCGGTGGATGTGGTAGAACAGAGGACGATATCTGTTTCTGCGAACTTGAAAAGTCTGCAGACCTCTTACCTTATCACCTTCCTCAACCTGCAAAGAAGGGGAAAAAACGGTATCCAACCGGTCAAAATGACTGCATCCTACAAAAAATGGGTCACCAACCGTTGTGAGGGACATAGCTCAAGAAGGTAGACTTACCAGTGGTATCTGCCGAGATCAACTTAACAAAGCCATCCCCAAACCAGGTTACACCTTACTAGGGAAGATACTCCAGTATTCCTCGGAGCCAGCCTCCGCATGCCCTTGGTGAATCCACCACGCCCTCCTAGTCGAGAGGGCCATGGAAGTGACCGCGAACCCAAGAGGCCCATACCTCTCGTAGCCGCACGGCAGCATGCTGCAATGTTCTAGAGAAGACCCAAGTTAAGGAATATCCCCTCTCTCTCTAGGGTAATTATATCGGATTCCAAGGTAACCGACCATTTCTGAATGTAAGCACTCCCCCATGTAATGCAAATATCATCAAAGCATATAATTAAAATATCACTTAGCTTCCTGTATACGATCCTTTATGACAGGACCCCGTACAGACCAGGGGTTGACTTTCACTGTATTCTATCCACGGCGGGAAAAGAATAAACACTCGGACTCCTCGTGAGGATTTGAGACCATCTCGTCACGGCTGACCTAGAGCTTTATCAACAGAGCGACAGCACATGAGAAGGAATAACTTTACCTCAGCATTCATTAGAAATCGTAATATAAAATATACATATTTAAATACACATATACCCACATATTCTATATATACACATCATACATATATGTATTTTGTCAGGAACAGCAGGGTCCCTAGTGACATTAATCTGTTCTGAATGTGTATGAACATGTACTGAATGCCAATGTTGTGGATCTAACCAGGAAACTTTATGGTCGACATAAGACATAGTATTAGTCGACAACAGGGAGTAGTAACCGGGCAAAGTAACATTCTTGCGACCCCGAGGGGTCTGAGGGAAATATATACATAATTTTAATATCACTCCCCCACAAATACTACCACGTCTGTGCTCGAAATACAGCTCAATGGAACCGTACCATACATATATATATATATATATATATATATATATATACACATATACACACACACACAGGTATAGGTTTTTTACATTATCATGTTAATTTACACCCAGTCATAGCAGTTGGTGCCGACAGGGTCACCCACATACGACTGTGTCTCCCATACAGTGTTTACTTTGGAAAAGCTTACAACTACCGACATGCTGACACTTCATCTACTGAATCAAGTACCATCAGGAGTCGGCAATGCCGACAGAGGGATTTCCATAGCTGTGGCAGAGCATTTACACGTCGACACACATGTACTAAATCGCTGTAATGGGTAGATTCCAGTATCTGACAGGGAAACACAGAAACTTTTAACAACTCATGTACCACACGCTCATATATATATATATATATATATATATATATATATATATATATATACACACACACACACACAATTCTCCTCCAGCCGGCACTCCGCAGTTACCTCCGCTATGCTGCGCCCGGTGCCCGTCCCGGCTAATGCATTTAGCTACATACACTCCACTGTCTGGCGGCACTCCCTGGGCTGAAATAAATTCTCCACAACGTGTATTACATCAACGTTTCAAAGTTTTACTTTGTCTTCAGGATACACATACAACAAATGAACCACAGTTATATAGCCAGTGACCAGGTAACTCACTCCCCTTCACTTCTGGGAACACCTTTCTTAATTACAGTAATAGCTTCATTATACAGCCGGTGTGTCAGTGTTTTACCCTTACTGAAACACCCAGAACCACCAAATATGTGATACAATTTTTTTTAAAACACTAGCAGACATCGAATGACAGGCAATACAATATCCCAGCTATGAATTATATAATGGGCAGTGATACAGTCTATACCAGTAGAACACATATGATCATTGAAAACAGCTCAAAATCAGTTTATCATTTAACCCCTTTGGTACCAGCGTCTCCAACCTCATAATCCACTTACTTTCACATCTTAATAATTTACTGCCCCGGTCACCCCCTCTAATGCTTGGAGGGACATGATCTATCATACGATAGCGTAATGTTGACAAATTGTGGGCAGCCTCTAGAAAATGATGGGCCACCGGCTGATCACTTGAGCCAGTGCTGATGGCCTTCCTTATTGCTGAGCGGTGCGCTGTCATCCTTTCTTTAAAACTACACTCAGTCTTCCCTATATACGCCAGCCCGCACGGACATATGATCTCGTACACCACAAATTTAGTAGTACACGTTAGATGATGTCTGATTTTAAATATCTTCCCCGTGCAGGGATGCTGGAAGGTTTCTCCTTTTAATAAAAAAACCACACGTTGTGCAGCCACAACCAAAACAGCCATTTTTAGCTCTCAAAAAATGTGATGATTTTTTCTTTACCACCTCCGTAACATCTGACTTCACTAGGAAATCTCTCAAATTCCGTCCTCTTCTATAACAAGGCATTAGGTTAGTCTCTCTTAATCCTAGATCTTTGTCAGCCCTGATTTATGGCCAATACTTCAAGGAAATAGTATAAACCCTCTCACTGCCAGTTGTAAATGTCGTAACCCAGGGCATCACTTCTCTAGAATTTTTGTCCTTGGTTTTAGTGGACAAAAGAGTTTCCCTGTCTATTGACATAACCTTTTCTTTGGCTTTCAATAGGAGATCTCTCGGATATCCCCTATCTAAGAAGTGGTCAATCATGTCATCTAATTGTGACACTGCTGTACCATAATCACTGTTGATTCGCCAGACCCTCAGTAACTGAGAGTATGGCAGACCTGCCTTCAGGGGTCTTGGGTGGAAACTGTTGAATCTCAACAGATTATTACGATCTGTTGTTTTAGCAAACAATCTTTCATCGAATGCCACCATTAAAGCTTTTTCAAAGGTGCTGGACTATGAGGTGGAAAAGGAGATTGTGTCCAGAAGCCCCGTATACCAGAACTTGTCTAGAGAAGAATGGACGGCACTTAGGAGCCTGTCAGAGAATAAGGATTTGATCTTTAGACAAGCGGATAAAGGGGGAGCACTGGTGATTCAGGACTTAGATGTGTACTGTAAAGAGATAGAACGTCAATTAGCAGATTCATGTGTTTACAAGAAACTAATAAAGGATCCTACCGAGGTATTTAAAAGGGAATTAAGTGTTACTTTAAATGAGGGCCGTCGTGGATGGGCTAATTACAGCTAAATTGAGAGATGCATTGATCCCTAATTACCCAGTGGTGCCTTTATTGTATACTATACCGAAAGTGCACAAGAGTATTGTTAATCCGCCTGGCCGCCCGATTGTGACAGCCAGGAATTCACTGTTTCAGCCGGTAGCTACATATATAGATACATTATTTCAACCTTGTGTGCAAAGTCATCCCTATTTTTTACTAGATACTACTACTGTGATTAACAAATTGTCTGCCCTCCCTCCCATCCCTGAAGATATATGGTTGTGTAGTGTCGGTGTGTAATTTATACACATCGATCCCGCATGGGGAAGGGGTGTTAGCGGCAGAAAGATTTCTAAAGGAACATCCACTGTACAGAGGCCCGGAGCTGAGTTTGATTCTGTCATTATTGAATATGGTGTTATCCAGGAATACCTTCATGTATGCTGGAGAGTTCTATCTACAGACGGGGGGCTGTGCCAAGGGTTCTCCCATGGCACCAGCCTATGCCAACATGTATATGTTTACAGTAGAAAGACAAGTGTTCTTTGAGGCCCCTGCTATTAAGCGATATTTTTTTTTATTGTCGTTTTATAGATGATTTATTGATTTTTTGGAGAGGTCCCAGGGAGATGTTTGAACACATTATAGAACAGCATAATGCTAGAGGAGGAAACATCAGGTTCACTTTTTCTATGAGTAAGGTGGAAATTAATTATCTAGATGTGAATATTAGCATTAATAATCAAAAAGTAGTTACTAGATTATTTGCTAAAACAACAGATCATAATAATCTGTTGAGATTCAATAGTTTCCACCCAAGACCCCTGAAGGCAGGTCTGCCATACTCTCAATTACTGAGGGTCTGGCGACTCAACGGTGATTATGGTACAGCAGTGTCACAATTAGATGACATGGTTGACCGCTTCTTAGATAGGGGATATCCGAGAGATCTCCTATCGAAAGCCAAAGAAAAGGTTATGTCTATAGACAGGGAAACTCTTTTGTCCACTAAAACCAAGGACAAAAATTCTAGAGAAGTGATGCCCTGGGTTACGACATTTACCACTGACAGTGAGAGGGTTAATACTATTTCTAAGAAGTATTGGCCATTAATCAGGGCTGACAAAGATCTAGGATTAAGAGAGACTAACCTAATGCCTTGTTATAGAAGAGGACGGAATTTGAGAGATTTCCTAGTGAAGTCAGATGTTACGGAGGTGGTAAAGAAAAAATCATCACATTTTTTGAGAGTTAAAAATGGCTGTTTTGGTTGTGGCTGCACAACGTGTGGTTTTTTATTAAAAGGAGAAACCTTCCAGCATCCCCGCACGGGGAAGATATTTAAAATCAGACATCATCTAACGTGTACTACTAAATTTGTGGTGTACGAGATCATATGTCCGTGCGGGCTGGCGTATATAGGGAAGACTGAGTGTAGTTTTAAAGAAAGGATGACAGCGCACCCTCAGCAATAAGGAAAGCCATCAGCACTTGCTCAAGTGATCAGCCGGTGGCCCGTCATTTTGTAGAGGCTGCCCACAGGTTGTCAACATTACGCTATCGTATGATAGATCATGTCCCTCCAAGCATTAGAGGGGGTGAATGGGGCAGTAAATTATTAAGATGTGAAAGTAAGTGGATTATGAGGTTGGAGACGCTGGTACCAAAGGGGTTAAATGATAAACTGATTTTGAGCTGTTTTCAATGATCATGTGTGTTCTACTGGTATAGACTGTATCACTGCCCATTATATAATTCATAGCTGGGATATTGTATTGCCTGTCATTCGATGTCTGCTAGTGTTTTTAAAAAAATTGTATCACATATTTGGTGGTTCTGGGTGTTTCAGTAAGGGTAAAACCCTGACACACCTGCTGTATAATGAAGCTATTGGTGTAAATAAGAAAGGTGTTCCCAGAAGTGAAGGGGAGTGAGTTACCTGGTCACTGGCTATATAACTGTGGTTCATTTGTTGTATGTGTATCCTGAAGACAAAGTAAAACTTTGAAACGTTGATGTAATACACGTTGTGGAGAATTTGTTTCAGCCCAGGGAGTGCCGCCAGACAGTGGAGTGTGTTAGGGTCTCCTGCCCTGTGCTGCCACGTCGTCATGGCAACCGGGAGACAAGTGCTAGCGGAGTAACCTGAGCGCAGCTGATACTCCGGTTCGGGTCTTTTGCTGTGCAGTGGTTATAGGCTCTGTGCACGGCAGGGGATCCGGTGCTGGTTTTTGTGCTCACAGTCTGTGAGGTCTGAGTGGGGCGTGGACAGCACCTGCTTTATAAGGCCTCTTCTCAGGGTAAGCAGATGCTGCTGAATCTTTGTTGGTTAGTCAGTTCCTGAAAGTTAGCCAGTACTGTGTAGCTTTGTATTTGTTTGTTGCTTACTGCAAATAGGCCTGGGGATTTGGTATTACACTCTGCCAATCCAGACCTAGCAGTAAGACTGGAGTCAGTCGTTTAGCTTGCTGGGGTTCTGTTACTACTCTGTGAACTTAGCAAGTTTGCGGCTGTATTCTAAGACTTGCCTGTCTAATCCTGTCTCACTGTGCTAGGTGTCAGGGGTCAGTTTAGTGGCAGTAAGCTGAACCTGTGCACTGCAAGTGAGAATTAGGATTGTGGAGACTCTCCTTGTGTCTATCATTCCATCTCTGACCAAGGAGTTTACTGCCACACCCGTTGGTAACCTTTTAGGGTTTTGCTGTTGCCCTTAGCAACAGCATTTCGGGTTCTCTACGTATTAAAACACAACATCTTGCTTTTCCCATCTGAGCATTTCTAATACAAGGGAGATACCCAGTTCCTTAGCCTCTGGGCTTCTCTGTTCACTTTGTGTGTATTTTGTTACCCTATCACCTTCTGTGTACGTTATGTCGTATTCCCCAGTCTGTCTGTGAGTCCATTTGTTTTGCATAACAGTTCAAGCACCAGTACATTCCTGCAGGCACTGGTGTGCATAACAGAGTGTGTATATTATATATATATATATATATATATATATAATGTTTCCAGAGATCTTTCACTCACAGTTTTGTCATCCAACAATGATTTATTGTTTTTATAACAGATAACAATCCGGTTCAAGCTGGAGTGACGGCAATATACAACTATACTGTACCTCAAAATACACTACATAAGTTCAGTCAAAACTATCCTATAACGCATCCTATCCACATGAGATAGACAAATATTATTTATTGTACCGGAACTTCTCTCTGGGCTGTGGAAGTAATTTGGTTAGTGTTGATACACAATTATTATTTAAGTACTCGCTTGGTTCCAGTATCTACTACACACACAATATCAACAATACTCTTAGGTAAGGAATAACCCACTATAAGCAAACTAAGTGCTGGCCAGGCACTGTAAGGGCACTAAATAAAGTTTATGCACTAAATAAAGTTTACGCAGACCTGCAATTAGTCTATGAACGTGTGGCTTTGGTCCCTGCAATATATTTATACTGTATATGTCCTTCCAATAGTTGACGAGAGTAAAGCTATTGTTTCTGCGCTGTATAATCTTTATGTCGCTGCCTCCTGACTATATTAAATTCGGTGAGCCTGTCTGTAGAACTTGAATGCAGCAAGCCCGGGCTTGGAGATGGCTGTTACAGACTTGAGGCCGGCTTTCATACTGCACTTCCTCACTTAAGTAGGTCCTTAACTCAGTTGCAACTGGTAATACCGTAGGTTGATGATTATAAAACGGTCGCTATGTGGTTGTTTACAAATTCAGTACCGGGGTTGTAAGTGATAACAGTTGCACCGGCCTGTATTACTTTGCAGGCCACCGGGGTCTATCTCGGAGTCTGAGATTATTAGCCTGTGCAGATTATGGTGTCACGGCTTAATAGTCTAGGCGATAGAGGAATGCACTGTACGCTAACTCCTATTGCGGTTACAGCTGGGTCACTACCGGCAAGTTCCTTTCTAGTGAAGCTGTATGGTGCTATAGCCGGGGAGCCTGTAACGATCTGTTTCTGCAATCTGACGGCTGTAACTGCCCCTGAGCTACTCTACTGATGGCTGTGTGGCAATATTTTATTACACTGCAGTGTTATTTTATTCACTAAAGGTTTGTCTAATAAGTGCACTTATTATTACTTTGCAGAGGACCTGGCTGAGTAATATCCTTGCACTGTAGTATAGGGTTAGCAATGCGGGTGACACATCACTCTAATCCTCTGAGCTGTCACTGGTTTCCTGCGGCCTTATATGGCTAATGGCTCTGCACATACACTGTGTTTGCCATTCATGTAATGCTGGGCTGACCTGTTTGCTCCGCCTGCCGCTGTCAGTCACTTTGGGTCGCCCCTCTTTCAGGCTGCCTCTTTGGGAGGAAGGCCCCGCCTACGGGGTGGACGGGTCACGCCTCCCGTCTGATGTCACCGGGGTCCAGGACACAATGTGGTCAACCCCGCTCATACGCTGTATACAGGAGGGAGCCGCGGCCGCTCGCTGCTTCAGACGACCCCGGAGCTCAGGTCACGTAGCCCCGAACCTTCTTAGTCCGCCATCCAAAAACTGCGCCCCCGTCCCAGCAGCCTCTGCAGGTCCCTCCAACCGTTCTATCGCGAGCGGTCCCGGTCTCCCGACCCTGCTCGCGCTGCCAGCTGATCTACCAGGGGGAAGTACTGTATCCCTGGAGCTCCCCTGTTTGCGGTTTGGTTCAACAGCCTGCCGCGCGCTGGGGCCTGTATTCCCCACTTTCCCAGCTCAGTAGCTGACTCCAACTCTACCCTGTGGGGGGTGCAATTAATCCATTACACTCCCCTCTGTGAGGGGTCCATAGTCATATTTCCCTCTATGAGGGTGCACAATTCATACAGGGGGTGGATACTGGAGTAGAGACATGAGTAAATACATGAGGGTATCATATATATATATATATATATATATATAAATATTATATATATAGTGCTTCATATATGAACCCATAGTGCACTAAACAACTGTGCCCTCCTCCGTTTTTCACGGTTAGTTGTTCCACAGTGTTTTGGCGGGGCCAGCGTCTCTGTGAGGAGAAAATGGTGCTGTATAGAGTTGTGAGGGCTAAGCTACGCCCCCTTCTCGGCGCGCTTCAGACCCGCTAATTTTTTTACTTTTGTATACTGGCGGGGGTCAGTATACAGTGCCTATGCACTGTATACCTATTTGCCAGGCATGTATATGAGGTATTTTTGCTGCCCAGGGCGCCCCCACTGCGCCCTGCACCCTTGTAGGGCCGCTTGTGTGTGGAAGCAATGGCGCGTAGCGCAACTGCTGCGCGGTACCTCAGAGACCCTGAAGTCTTCTGCCGTCACTGAAGTCTTCTGTTCTTCCTTTACTCACACGGCTTCTTTCTTCTGGCTCTGTGAGGTGGGTGACGGCGCGGCTCCGGGAACGAGCAGCTAGGCGAACAAAGTGATCAGACCCTCTGGAGCTAATGGTGTTCAGTAGCCTAAGAAGCAGAGCCTTTGTACTCAGAAGAAGTAGTCTGCTTCTCTCCCCTCACTCCCACGATGCAGGGAGCCTGTAGCCAACAGGTCTCCCTGAAAATAATAAACGTAACATAAAGTCTTTTCAGAGAAACTCAGGAGAGCTCCCCTAGTGTGTGTTCAGTCTCTCTGGGCACAGAGTCTAACTGGAGTCTGGAGGAGGGGCATAGAGGGAGGAGCCAGTTCACACCCATTCAAAGTTATAGTGTGCCCATGTCTCCTGCAGATCCCGTCTATACCCCATGGTTCTTTTACTCCTCACATTACTCACACATGCAGCAGCAGCTGCTCCTACCTCTTTAACCCTTTATTTGTATCACTCTTGCGATACCCTGGGGTTGTCTGGCTGGGTGGCTCTGGGGTGTACCCCCCCCCCCACCTGAACCCCTATAGTTAGTGATAGGGACTTACCCAATGAGAGGCTACCTTGATGCGGTGGGTAAACTCATAGCCTGGCCAGGAATATGCTAAACGCCTCTGGTTATTACAGGTTGAGCTAGTATGAGATAGTGCACCTGCTACTTTTTCCCTCTGTACACTGTATTAAGTTTCAAGCAGAGTAGCACCTTATTACCTAATTAAGGTGTGCAAATTAGGGCCCCCTTTCCTTTGCCCCTTTCAAAAAGGTCTGTACCTCAGGAAGAACAGCCAATTGTTTTTGGAAGAAGATGGACAAAGCAGAGATCTGGACCTTGATGGAGCCCAGTCTTAGTCCCATATCCACCCCTGCTTGCAGGAAAAGGAGAAAACGTCCCAGTTGAAACTCCACTGCCGGGAACTTCTTGGCCTCACACCAAGAGACATTTCTTCCAAATGCAATGGTTAGACGTTACCCCCTTCCTGGCCTGTATCAGGGTAGAAATAACCTCACTCGAAATACCCTTCCGAGCTAAGATCTGGTGTTCAACCGCCATGCCGTCAAACGAAGCCGCGGTAAGTCTTGATAAGCGAATGGCCCCTGCAGAAGCAGATCCTCCCAAAGAGGCAAAGGCCGCGGATCTTCCAGTAGAAGATCCAGCAGATCCGCGTACCAAGCCCTCCTTGGCCAGTCCGGAGCAATGAGGATTGCCAGAACCTTTGTTCTTCTCACGAGTTGAAGAACCTTTGGTAAAAGAGGAAGTGGAGGGAACACATACACTGACTTGAACACCCAAGGTGTTACCAGTGCGTCCACCGCTACCGCCTGTGGGTCTCTTGAACTGGAACAGTACCTCCGTAGTTTCTTGTTGAGGCGGGAGGCCATTATGTCTATGTGAGGACCCCACCACCAACCGGTTACCTCCTCGAACACCTCCGGATGGAGATGGTATCTGCTGAGGAAGTCTGCTTCCCAGTTCTCTACGCCCAGAATGAGGATCGCCGACATCGCCGACGCGTGCCTTTCTGCCCAGATGAGGATTTTTGACACCTCTGCCATGGCAGCTCTGCTCTTCGTTCCGCCTTGTCGGTTTATGTAGGCTACTGTGGTCACATTGTCCGACTGCACCTGAACAGCCCGATCCTGTAGAAGGTGTGCTGCTTGCAGAAGGGTGCTGTAAATGGCACTGAGTTCCAGGATGTTTATTGGGAGAAGTGACTCTTGATCCGACCATCGTCCTTGAAAATTTTCCCCCAGTGCGACCGCTCCCCAACCTCTTAGACTTGCATCTGTGGTCAGAAGGATCCAGTCTTGAATTCCGAACCTTCGCCCTTCCAGAAGGTGTGGAAGTTGCAGCCACCAGAGGAGTGAAATCCTGGCTTTTGGAGACAGGCGTATCCTCTTGTGCATGCGTAGGTGAGAACCCGACCACTGGCCCAAGAGGTCCAGTTGAAAAGGTCAAGCATGAAACCTGCCGTACCGCAGAGCCTTGTAGGCGGCAACCATCTTCCCCAGAAGGCGTATGCATTGATGAACCGATACCCGGGTAGACCGTAGGACATCCCGAACCATTGTTTGAATCACCAACGCTTTCTCTGCCGGGAGAAATACCCTCTGCACTTCCATGTCGAGGATCATTCCCAGGAAAGACAGCCGCCTTGTCGGCTCCAGATGATACTTCGGAAGGGTCAGGATCCAATCGTGCTTCCTGAGCAGCTGTGTCGTGAGCGTGATGGACTGCAACAACCTCTCCCTGGATGATGCCTTGATCAGGAGATCGTCCAGATATGGAATTATGTTCACCCCCTGTTTGCAGAGGAGACCCATCATCTCCGCCATCACCTTGGTGAAGATCCTTGGTGCTGTTGAGAGGCCAAATGGCAGCACCTGGAACTGATAGTGATCGCCCAAATGGGAATGTGGACGTAGGCATCCTTGATGTCTAGGGACACCAGGAAATCCCCCTCCGACAGTCCTGAAACGACAGCTCTCAGAGATTCCATCTTGAATTTGAACTCCTTGAGAAACGGGTTCAAAGACTTTAAATTTAGAATAGGCCGTACTGAACCATCCGGTTTTGGTACCACAAAAAAGTTCGAATAATAACCCTTGTTCCGTTGCTGAAGAGGGACCTGAACAATGACCTCTGACACCACCAATTTCCTGATGGCCTCCAGAAGAATTGTCCTGTCCGCCAGCAGCGCTGGTAAGCCTGACTTGAAGAAACGGTGAGGCGGGGGCTCTTGAAACTCCAGTCTGTACCCCCTGGACACTATATCCAAAACACAGGGGTCCAGACCCGACGACACCCAGACGTGGCTGAACTGCCGGAGTCTCGCCTCCACCTGACCTTCCTCCAGGCCTAGCTGTCCACCGTCATGCAGAGGACTTAGGGGTATCAGAAGCGGGCTTCTGGGTCTGGGAACCTGCGGGACCGGGTTTCTTTCCTTTGGCACGTGTTCGAAGGCTTATTCTTCCTAGGCCGTGCGGCCCAAAAGGACTGTGACGTGTTAGATGAAAAGGGCTTTTTTGAAGCCGGTGCAGCTGAGGGGAGAAAAGGAGACTTACCCGCGGTAGCCGTGGCAATCCACTCATCCAGCGCATCCCCAAATAGAGCCTGACCCTTGTACAGAAGGCCCTCCACACACTTCTTGGATTCCGTGTCCGCAGACCAGTTGCGCAGCCAGAGACCCCTTCGAGCCGAGAATGACATGGAGGAGATCCCCGCAGCCATGGAACCCAGGTCCTTCATGGAATCCACCAGGAACCCTGCAGAATCCTGAATATTACGTAAAAACAAATCAACGTCACCTTTGTCCAGCGTAGACGATTCCTCCTGCAGATTGATCGACCACCTGGCAATAGCTTTAGCAATCCAAGCACAGGCTATAATAGGCTGCAATATAGCCCCCAAAGCCGTGTAAATGGATTTCAGCGTAGCATCCACCTTGCGATCTGCCGGGTCCTTTAACGCGGTAGATCCCTGGACTGGTAAAACTACCTGCTTGGACAGCCTGGATACAGAGGCGTCGACTATCGGCGGGGACTCCCACCTCTTTCTATCTTCCTCTGGGAAGGTAAAAGCCACCAAGACTCTCTTGGGAATCTGGAATTTCCCTTCTGGAGTTTCCCATGCCTTTTCAAAGATAGCATTCAATTCCTTGGATGCCGGGAAAGTGAGGGGGAACTTCTTATTATCTGTGAAGACGGCCTCCTCCACGTGTTCCGGAGTTGTGTCTGAAATGTGTAAAACATCCCTAACAGCCTCAATCATCAACTGCATCCCCCTGGCAAGCAATGCCGTCCCCCGCAACACCTTCCCATCACTGTCTGCAGTGTCAGAGTCGGTGTCCATGTCATCCTGCATAATTGCAAGTGCACACTTATTAGAAAGTACCACAGGGGACCCCGAGGAGGCAGGGTCAGACCATACCACCATAGAGGACTGGAGGAACTGAGTGGCATGCTCAGTCCTAGCCACCCTATCAGAAATCTGAGAAATAGTCCCCCTCAGAGAGACTAACCATTCTGGCTCTCTAGCTGGGATTTGGGCTAAAACAGTGCAATCCCGATTACATGGAATGCTGTCTTCCTGGGAAGACAAATTCTCTGCAGCATATGAAACAGTGTCCCTAGACATGTTACACACACACACACACACACACACACACACACACACACACACACACACGGTATTTTGAGGACAGAGTTTTCCTCCCAAGAATGGCAGAGAGACACAGAGATTGGAGCCAACCCACACACAGCGCTTTTCAGGTAAAGGGTGTCCCTTCCCAGCACTGACTGTGTCCCTTAATAGGTGACACAGCCTTTACACAGCCTCCCCCCACTTCTACAGCCCCCTGGTACCGTACAGACTGCTGGTAAAAGCTCTGGAGGGACCTGGATCCAGTGAACTGAGCTGCAGGCAGGAAAAATGGCGCTGAACGCTGCTGGGTCCGCTCTGAGAAGCTCCGCCCCCTTCAATGGCGCTGTCTTCCCGCTCACAAGATGATTATACGGGATCGGTATGAAATACCTCCAATCAAAATCCCGACGTTCAAAATCCCGACACCAATTGACCGATGGTCAAAATCCAGACAAGGTCAAAATCCTGACATGGACAAAATACCGACATTTAAAATACCGACAAGGTCAAAATACCGACATGTAAAATGCCGACAGGTCAAAATACCGACATGCGTTTGTTGTTTTTTTTGTGTGTATGTCGACATAAGTCAACACGGACACCATATAAAGTGTACCGCGTATATCCTCAGGTAACGTGCCTGTCCACTTTACTATAGCTTTGGAAATCCATGCACAGGCAATAGTAGGACGGAGTATCGCCCCTGAAGCCGTGTATATGGATTTGAGCGTAGTATCAATCTTGCGATCAGCCGGCTCCTTTAAGACGGTTGATCTTGGGACAGGTAAAACCACCTTGTTTTGGGAGTCTGGATACAGACGCGTCCACTATGGGTGGGTTTTCCCATTTCTTTCGATTCTCCTCAGGGAAGAGGAAAGCAACCAGAACCCTCCTAGGGATCTGGAATTTTTTCTCTGGATTTTCACATGCTTTTTCAAATATAGCATTTAATTCTATGGACGCAGGGAAGATTAGCGAGGCTTTCTTATTGTAAGTAAGTAAGCCTCCTCAACCTGTTCAGGTGTTGTCAGTAATATTCAACACATCTCTAATAGCCTCTATCATCAACTGCACCCCTTTTGCAAGAGATGCGCCCCCCCTGAGCACGTCCTCATCACATGCTGCCGTGTCAGAGTCGGTATCCGTGTCCTCTTGCATGATCTGGGCAAGAGCACGTTTGTGGGAACCCACAGAGGCGGGGCCTGAGGTAACAGAACCAGACCAAACTGCCATAGAATTCTGTAAAACCTGAGTTGCAGATTCATCCTGAGCAACCCAAGCAGATATCTGAGAAATCATAGTTTTGATAGAGGATAACCACTCCGGCTCCCTTGCTGGTATCTGCGCTACAACAGTGCAATCCAGATTACATGGAATGAGATCATCCTGAGAGGACATGTCCTCAACTGCATATGATACAGAGTCCCTGGACATAGCTGACTGGAGACACCAAACACTCCACACACACACACACACACACACACACACACACACACACACACACACACACACACACACACACACAGAGTTTCCCCCCTGAGAATGGTAAGAGATACACAGAGATCAGAGCCAACCCACTCACAGCGCTGTTATATATAAAGGACACCCCTTATAAGCGCCCACTGTGTACTGTAATAGTGGCACAGATCTAATTCACCGCCTCCCCCCTTCTACAACCCCCTGGTACCGCACAGGATAGCTGGAGTTGCTTGGAGGGACAGCTCTGTCAGCATCTGTGTACAGGAACTGCAGGCAGGAAAATGGCACCGAACGCTGCTGGATCCGCTCTGAGGAGAAACCCCGCCCCTTGAAGGTGGCGTGTCTTCCCGCACAAATTATTTATACTGGCCCGAGGACTCCGACGCAAGGCAGGGGATTCTATCCCCTGTTGAGCATCTGAGTACGGAGAATTGTGACGCTAGCCTGGGGATTCAGTCTCCGGTTAGCGTCTGTGACCAGTGTAGGGTATTAAGTCGCTGGCTCAGGACGCCCCTCAAAGCGCCAACACTGTGTGCCGCTGAGCCTTCCCGGAGCGCAGCTGCTCAGAGCTGCGCTCCTACCCTTGTGCCGCCATATCTTGCCTCTTCTGATCTTCTGGCTCTGTAAGGGGATGGCGGCATGCTGCCGGGGTGAGCGGTCCCCTGTGGCGGGGAACGTTCGATCCCCTCAGCAGCTCAGTGTCCTGTCAGCGGAGATAGTGGCTCAGACCCTGCCGGGCGGACACTACTCCCCCCCTTAGTCCCTCAAAGCAGGGAGGCTGTTGACAGCGGCCTCCCTGTAAAATAATAAACTCTAAAATAAAATGTTACTAAGAAAGCTCTGTAGAGCACCCCTAGCTGTGACCGGCTCCTCCGGGCACATTTTCTAAACTGGGTCTGGTAGTAGGGGCATAGAGGGAGAGCCAGACCACACTCTCAAACTCTTAAAGTGGACCCGTCTATACCTGATGGCATTAATGTGGACCCCAGCATTCTCTAGGACGCAAGAGAAATCCTGCAGCCGAGATTTACCTCACATGTTATCAGGACTTTCTCCCGCTGACACTCCTTGTGGAAGCCGCACGTAAGGCTCCGGTGTGGAGCAGCTTTGTACTGCAACCTTGTATTGTTAGTGGCAAGTGATAAAGGAACTGTGATATAAAGTATCCATGCTAGAATTAACTGCATTTATGGTGATAAGCTAAAATTACGAACAAGTAAATGGAATATATAAACAAACAAATTATAGTCCTTTTAGCATATTATATATTTATGTGCACATAATAATTTCAGGATCCACCTCCATAGAGTTATTAAATGCTGTATGTGATTTTTTATTGTTAAGTTTATAATAAGTAAAATTTTATTAAACTATATTATCTAAATTTATTGTAAATTGGAATTATAGAACTTTCAGCCATATTGTACATTTTAATATAACGCAGGGGAATAGTTGTTTCTGGTATACACCTGGTAACTCAGGTGTTTTGAGTTGACTTGCAAACCCCAAGACACTGCTGCTTAATCAATAATAAGTGTGGTATTGAACTAATGGAAATATAAGTATATTTCAATTATAATTTTTATAGTGCCAGGTTGCCTTTTTTTCTTTTTTGGCCCTTGTCAGATGGTTCGTCAGGTAGCTCTTCTTCTAGTGCCTGAACCCCTGCTTCAATACCTTTTTCCGCCCAGGAGGCAGCAATAAGTGGGTCTATGTACATCACCTGTTATACCCCTTTCACACTGCCAATGCCGGATCCCACCCGGGAATTGGAAACGGGTCCTTCCCGGGTGGGATCAGGCATTGGCAGCTGCTGCAGGCTTCCCCGAACCGGCAATATGCCGGGTGGGTTGCCATAGCAGAGGGGGGTGGAGCCTGCGGTGGGGGCGGAGGTGGCGCTGGGAGATGAGATCATCTCTGCGCCGCCTCTTCCTGCTGTAGTAAACGGGTCCCAGGACGCATCGACCCGGGAGCCTGTTTCTGCAGCCACTGACCCGGTATTCAACCCGGGTATAACACTGCTTTGTTCCCAGGTTGAATTGCCAGGTCAGACGACCCGCGATTTCGGCTATGCCCCTTTCACACTGCACGCCGACCCGGCAATATGCTGGGTCGATACTGGGTTATTTGTGCGGCGTGAAAGGGGTATAAGGGAGTAAATAGATTTCAGGCAGCCCTCCACAGATTTGTCTGTCGGTTCCTTCAGTGAGGTGACAGTAGTGACAGGCAAAGTAGAAGAAACCACCGGACGGGTGACATGGGAATCCACCGGCGGTGGATTTTTCCCACTTGTTACATAACTGTAGGGAGAGGATATCGAGCTAAGGCCCGTTTAGATAGGGGGAGTTCTCGGCGTATGTCCACTAAATAGTCAGAATATGGTAATAGAGTTTTAGTTACCTTCTGACGTTTAAACTTGTCAGGTTTCTCAGACACCGCAGTGGAAAGCTCATCATCATCAGATATTTGGAGGATCTGTCTAACAGCAACCACCATGTCAAAGATATCAACCTGTAAAGTAGATTCCTCGTCAGAAGCATTTGATTCAGTGTCAGACAGGACAGTTAGTTCTCCATCCTCATCAGAAGAAACTTCTGAGAGATGCATGGACTGTGAGGAAGTAGCAGCCCGCTTAGATGACCCAGGGGCACAAGTGTGACCTATAGCAGATTTATGTCTATCCAAGGATTGGTTTAATTGCTATAACTGGTTAAACAAAATATCCACCCAAGGTGGATTAACCATAGGGACAATTTGTGACTGTAGGGGCACAGGTGATCCCATAGTAGGCGTAAGGCGGTCCACCAGAGTACCCAATAGAGTTGAGAACTTCGCCCAGGGTGGCTCCTGATTGGCTGCAGGAGCTGCGGACTGACTAGGAGAGGTATGGCATACATTACACAAACCATCATGTAAAACTTCCCCCTCAAGTAAATACTTGTTGCATGCCCTGCAAGATATGGGAGCATCCCCAGATTTACTGCCCTTTTTGTTAGACATTTTAGTAAATGCAACAATAAAGCGTATGAGTACGATAAAGTCAGAGTATACAACCTGCGAACAAATTCTTTAGTATGTGACTGAGTACCCAGTACACACCTGCGAATAAATCCGGTATTATGAGACTGAGTCCCCAGTACACATCACCTGCAAATAAAGCCGGTAGTAGGTGACTGAGTACACAGTATAATACATATAATCGGTAAATACTGTGACGCACTATATAATTGACCCTGACGCACCAAGTCCCTTGGGGTACAGAATATAGTGACAGATATCTCTGGGAAACGCTGAAAGTGAAATCCACACAGCAAATACAGGCACACACAGTCACAGTGACAATGCAGATAATTATATGTTATGACAATAAAACTGCACTGGACTAGTATACATTAGTATATCAGAATATACACACACACACACACACATATATATATATATAAAACACAGCACGGTTCTAGACCGGAGGTATATATCCGAATACTTGTACAATATATACTGTAACAGGTACAGTTGTTCTTAACTAACGCTGTCTGTATAAAGACATGTAGAATACTCAAATGTTTGTAAAGTCACAGCGCTGTTGACAGGTGGCTTTACAAGGGAGTCCTTGCCCTGCAGTCCCAGAGACGGGTGGTCTTCAGTATGCCGGCTGTCGGGATCCCGGCGCACAGTATACCGGCGCCGGAATCCCGACAGCCGGCATACCGACACTTATTTTCCCTCGTGGGGGTCCACGACCCCCCTGGAGGGAGAATAAAATAGCATGGCGCGCTTAGCGCGCCACCGTGCCCGCAACGTGGCGAGCACAGCGAGCCCGCAAGGGGCTCATTTGCGCTCGCCGAACTGTCGGTAAGCCGGCGGTCGGTCTCCTGGCGCCGATATGCTGGTTGTCGGGAGCCCGACCGCCGGCATACCATACCACACCCCCAGAGACCAGCCGCAGCTCTACCTAAGATGGCGCACAGCGTCTCAGTCAGGGAGTTAGGGAGAGTGGAAGGTAGCTCCAGGGCGGGAAAATCTGCTCAGAGATGGCGCCCTGGACCGTGGGAGGGGTTACAGGTCAAGCGCCGGCTCCCCTATGCTGATCCTCACCGCCTGGTACTACGGAGTCTTATTAAACTGGGTGTTAGTACACCCAACCTGTACTCCTATGCCCTGGCAGATATAGTTGGGTCCCTGTGCACAACAGTGTCCACACCAGCGTCGCAGTCAGTCTCCCTAGACTGCAAACAGAATGCGATTTAGTAGTGGGTACCGCCTGGGGGACCCTCTTACCTCCTCCCAGTAGCAACCACGCGAACTAGGAGAGTGTCTGCAACCGCCATGCCGTCAAACAAAGCCGCGGTAAGTCTTGATAAGCGAACGGCCCCTGCAGAAGCAGATCCTCCCAAAGAGGCAAAAGCCGCGGATCTTCCAGTAGAAGATACAGCAGATCCGTGTACCAAGCCCTCCTTGGCCAGTCCGGAGCAATGAGGATTGCCAGAACGTTTGTTCTTCTCACGAGTTGAAGAACCTTTGGTAAAAGAGGAAGTGGAGGGAACACATACACTGACTTGAACACCCAAGGTGTTACCAGTGCGTCCACCGCTACCGCCTGTGGGTCTCTTGAACTGGAACAGTACCTCCGTAGTTTCTTGTTGAGGCGGGAGGCCATTATGTCTATGTGAGGACCCCACCACCAACCGGTTACCTCCTCGAACACTTCCGGATGGAGGCCCCACTCCCCTGGATGGAGATCGTGTCTGCTGAGGAAGTCTGCTTCCCAGTTGTCTACGCCCAGAATGAAGATCGCAGACATAGCCACCGCGTGCCTTTCTGCCCAGATGAGGATTTTTGACACCTCTGCCATGGCAGCTCTGCTCTTCGTTCCGCCTTGTCGGTTTATGTAGGCTACTGTGGTCACATTGTCCGACTGCACCTGAACAGCCCGATCCTGTAGAAGGTGTGCTGCTTGCAGAAGGGTGTTGTAAACGGCCCTGAGTTCCAGGATGGAGAAGTGACTCTTGATCCGACCATCATCCTTGAAAATTTTCCCCCAAAGCGACTGCTCCCCAACCTCTTAGACTTGCATCTGTGGTCAGAAGGATCCAGTCTTGAATTCCGAACCTTCGCCCTTCCAGAAGGTGTAGAAGTTGAAGCCACCAGAGGAGTGAAATCCTGGCTTTTGGAGACAGGCGTATCCTCTTGTGCATGCGTAGGTGAGAGCCCGACCACTGGCCCAAGAGGTCCAGTTGAAAAGGTCAAGCATGAAACCTGCCGTACCGCAGAGCCTTGTAGGCGGCAACCATCTTCCCCAGAAGGCGTATGCATTGATGAACCGAAACCCGGGTAGGCCGTAGGACATCCCGGACCATTGTTTGAATCTGCACTTACATGTCGAGGATCATTCCCAGGAAAGACAGCCGCCTTGTCGGCTCCAGATGAGACTTCGGAAGGTTCAGGATCCAACCGTGCTTCCTGAGCAGCTGTGTCGTGAGCGCGATGGACCGCAACAACCTCTCCCTGGATGATGCCTTGATCAGGAGATCCTCCAGATATGGAATTATGTTCACCCCCTGTTTGCAGAGGAGAACCATCATCTCCGCCATCACCTTGGTGAAGATCCTTGGTGCTGTTGAGAGACCAAATGGCAGCGCCTGGAACTGATAGTGATCGCCCAAATGGGAATGAGGACGTAGGCATCCTTGATGTCTAGGGACACCAGGAAATCCCCCTCAGACAGCCCTGAAACGACAGCTCTCAGAGATTCAATCTTGAATTTGAACTCCTTGAGAAAAGGGTTCAAAGACTTTAAATTTAGAATAGGCCATACTGAACCATCCGGTTTTGGTACCACAAAACGGTTCGAATAATAACCCTTGTTCCATTGCTGACGAGGGACCAGAACAATGACCTCTGACACCACCAATTTCCTGATGGCCTCCAGAAGAATTGTCCTGTCCGCCAGCAGCGCTGGTAAGCCTGACTTAAAGAAACGGTGAGGCGGGGGCTCTTGGAACTCCAGTCTGTACCCCCTGGACACTATATCCAAAACCCAGGGGTCCAGACCCGACGACACCCAGACGTGGCTGAACTGCCGGAGTCTCGCCTTCACCTGACCTTCCTCCAGGCCTAGCTGTCCACCGTCATGCAGAGGTATCAGAAGCGGGCTTCTGGGTCTGGGAACCTGCGGGACCGGGTTTCTTTCCTTTGGCATGACCACCTCTGAAGAAGTTGTTCGAAGGCTTATTCTTCCTAGGCCGCGCGGCCCAAAAGGACTGTGATGTGTTAGATGAAAACGAGTTTTATGGTAAGAACTTACCTTTGTTAAAACTCTTTCTGCGAGGTACACTGGGCTCCACAAGTCTGGACAATGGGGTGTAGAGTAGGTTCTTGATCCGAGGCACCAACAGACTCAAAGCTTTGACTGTTTCCAGAATGCACAGCGCCACCTCCTATATCACCCCGCCTCTCAGCACAGGAGCTCAGTTTTAGTTAACCAACCCAATGCAGTAGCAGGAAAAGAGACGACAACGGTTAGTAGCCACAAACACCACACTCTCACGACAAGAGAAGTGTCAGCGGCTAATGCCATATCAACCCAAAGAAGCTAAGTGCGTCAGGGTGGGCACCTTGTGGAGCCCAGTGTACCTCGCAGAAAGAGTTTTGACAAAGGTAAGTTCTTACCATAAAACTCGTTTTTTGCTGCGGGGTACACTGGGCTCCACAAGTCTGGACAATGGGGATGTCCTAAAGCAGTTCCTTATGGGAGGGGACGCACTGTAGCGGGCACAAGAACCCGGCGTCCAAAGGAAGCATCCTGGGAAGCGGCAGTATCGAAGGCATAGAACCTTATGAACGTGTTCCCAGAGGACCACGTAGCCGCCTTGCACAATTGATCAAGGGTTGCACCGCGGTGGGCTGCCCAAGAAGGTCCAACAGACAGAGTAGAATGGGCCGTAATGTGAGCAGGAGCCGACAGACCAGCCTTCACATAAGCATGTGCAATCACCATTCTAATCCATCTGGCCAGGGTCTGCTTGTGAGCAGGCCAGCCACGTTTGTGAAATCCAAACAAAACAAAGGCCCTCATTCCGAGTTGTTTGCTCGCAAGCTGCTTTTAGCAGCATTGCACACGCTAAGCCGCCGCCTACTGGGAGTGAATCTTAGCTTAGCAAAATTGCGAACGAAAGATTCTCAAAATTGTGAATAGAAATTTCTTTGCAGTTCTGAGTAGCTCGGGACTTACTGTGCCACTGCGATCAGTTCAGTCAGTTTCGTTCCTGGTTTAACGTCACAAACACACCCAGCGTTCGCCCAGGCACTCCCCCGTTTCTCCAGCCACTCCCGCGTTTTTCCCAGAAACGGCAGCGTTTTTTCACACACTCCCATAAAACGGCCAGTTTCCGCCCAGAAACACCCACTTCCTGTCAATCACATTACGATCACCAGAACGAAGAAAAAACCTCGTAATGCCGTGAGTAAAATACCAAACTTCTTAGCAAATTTACTTGGCGCAGTCGCAGTGCGAACATTGCGCATGCGCAATTAGCGGAAAATCGCTGCGATGCGAAGAAAATTACCGAGCGAACAACTCGGAATGACCACCAAAGAGAGAATCAGATTTTCGAATAGAAGCAGTTCTCTTCACATAGATACGGAGAGCCCGTACCACATCCAAAGACCGCTCTTTGGGAGACAAAGGCTGGAACCACAATCTCCTGATTAAGGTGGAACGAAGAAACCACCTTAGGTAAATATCCGGGACGAGTACTAAGAACCGCCCGGTCACGGTGAAAAATCAGATATGGGGAACTATAAGACAAGGCACCCAGATCCAACACTCTTCTAGCAGAGGCAATAGCCAGCAAGAACACCACCTAAGGGAAAGCCACTTAAGGTCAGCTGAACCAAGAGGTTCGAATGGAGGCTCCTGCAACACCTCCAAAACCACCGACAAGTCCCAAGGAGCCACAGGCGGGACATAGGGAGGTTGGATACGCAACACACCCTGAGTGAAAGTATGAACATCAGGTAAAGTCGCAATTTTTCTCTAAAACCACACCGACAAGGCAAAAATGTGAACCTTGAGGGAGGCCAGACGCAGGCCTAAATCTAGGCCCTGTTGCAGAAAAGCCAAAAGTTTGGCTGTACTAAACTTGGAAGCGTCATAATTGTTAGATGCGCACCAAACAAAGTATGAATGCCAGACCCTGTGGTAAATCCGAGCAGAAGCCGGTTTCCGGGCCCGCAACATAGTTTTAATGACCTCTTCAGAAAAACCCTTAGCCCTCAAGACGGAAGCTTCAAGAGCCACTCCGTCAAAGATAGCCGGGCTAGGTCCTGGTAGACACAAGGGCCCTGAACAAGGAGGTCTGGGCGTTGTGGAAGTAGAAGTGGACGCTCTGACGATAGGCCTTGCAGGTCTGAGAACCAGTGCCGTCTGGGCCACGCCGGAGCTATGAGAAGCAGATTTCCTTTTCCTTGCTTGAACTTCCAAACTAACCTGGGCAGGAGTGACACCGGAGGGAACACGTACGGCAGCCGAAACCTCCACGGCACCGCCAGCGCATCCACGAATGCTGCTTGAGGATCCCTTGTACTTGCTCCGAAGACCGGAACCTTGTGATTGTGTCGAGGCGCCATTAGATCCACATCTGGAAGACCCCACCTTTCCACGAGGAGTTGACACACATCTGGATGGAGGCCCCACTCGCCGGCATGCACGTCCTGACGACTGAGAAAGTCCGCTTCCCAATTTAGGACTCCCGGCATGAATATTGCCGCTATTGCCGGTAGATGGCGTTCTGCCCAATGTAGAATCCGTGAGGCTTCCTTCATTGCCAAACGGCTTTGAGTGCCGCCTTGATGATTTATGTAAGCCACTGTGGTGGCGTTGTCCGACTGTACTTGAACAGGACGGTTCTGAATTAAATGCTGGGCCAGGTTCAACGCATTGAATACAGCCCGCAACTCCAGAATGTTGATCGAGAGGAGAGATTCCTCCTTGGTCCACCGACCCTGTAAGGAGTGCTGCTCCATCACCGCGCCCCAACCTCTTTAACTGGCATCTGTCGTCAACAGGACCCAGTTGGATATCCAGAAGGGACGGCCCCTGCACTATTGTTGGTCCTGGAGCCACCGGAGCAGCGACAGACGGACCTCCGGAGTCAATGAGATCATTTGAGACCTGATCTGGTGAGGCAGGCCGTCCCACTTGGCTAGAATCAGCTTCTGGAGGGGGCGAGAATGGAATTGAGCATACTCCACCATGTCGAATGCTGACACCCTGAGGCCCAGCACCTGCATTGCCGAATGTATCGACACTTGCGGATGAGAAAGGAAGCAACAAATCCTGTCCTGAAGCTTCAGGACTTTCTCCTGAGACAAGAACAACCTCTGGTTGTGAGTGTCCGGCAGTGCTCCCAGGTGCACCATGATCTGAGCAGGGACCAGGGAGGATTTCTTCCAGTTGATGAGCCACCCTTGGGCTTGGAGAAACCGGACCGTCATATCCAGATGACACAGGAGAAGATCTGGGGAATTTACCAGGATTAACAAGTCGTCCAGATACGGCAGTATCCTGACCCCTTGACGGCGGAGTACCACCGTCATCACCACCATAACTTTGGTAAAGACTCGCGGAGCCGTTGCTAAACCAAAAGGTAACGCCCGAAACTGGTATTGGATGTTGCCAATAGCAAACCTCAGGTATTGTTGATGTGACACTGCTATAGGAATATGCAGGTAAGCATCCTGTATGTCCAGGGAGACCATGTAGTCCCCAGGTTCCAAGGCCAGAACTATAGAGCGAAGGGTTTCCATACGGAACTTGGAAATCTTCACAAACCTGTTCAATGCCTTGAGGTTGAGAATGGACCGGGAGGACCCATTCGATTTTGGGACTAGAAACAGCGGAGAATAGTACCCCCGGCCCCTCTGAGCAAGAGGCACCTGTACTACGACTCCTGTATCCAGGAGGGTCTGTGCCACCGAGTGTAGAGTTTTTGCCTTTGTCCGATCCAAAGGGACGTCTGTCTGGCAAAATCGATGAGGGGGTCGGTTTTTTAAGGCAATGGCGTAACCCCGAGTGACGACTTCCCATACCCAAGCATCTTAAGAGGTCCTCAACCATTTCTGGGTATACCCTAGAAGCCGGGCCCCCACCCTGGGATCCCCCAGGAGGAGGCCCACCCCATCATGTGGCAGGCTTATTGTCTTGGCAGCTGGCTGATGGGCAGCCCAGGCTCTTTTGGGCTTCGGCTTACCAGGTTTGGAAGTGCGGGCCTGCTTAAGGTACGCCTGACCTTTTGCTTTACCTGAAGGACGAAAGGGGCAAAAGGACGTACCTTTAGCCTTCGACACAGAAGGAGCGGTATTAGGTAGACAGGCAGTTTTGGCAGTAGCCAAGTCAGCCACTATCTTATTTAAGTCCTCCCCAAACAGAATATCTCCCTTGAAAGGGAGTACCTCCAGGGTTTTTCTCGATTCCAGATCCACAGACCAGGATCTCAGCCACAATATCCGGCGAGCCAGGACTGATGTAGTAGAGGCCTTGGCTGCCAGGATACCTGCATCAGAAGCCGTCTCTTTAATATATCGAGAAGCTGTGACAATATATGACAAGCATTGTCTAGCATGGTCAGAGGAGATTTCAGCCCATGAAGCTGCAATAGTAGGCCTTTGTGCAGCACCCGTGAGGGTGTAAATCGCTTTTAGACAACCCTCCACACATTTATCCGTAGGCTCTTTCGGAGACGTGACGGTAGTGACAGGTAGAGCTGAGGAAACCACCATCCTAGCCCCATGTGAGTCCACTGGAGGAGGTGTTTCCCAATTCTTAGACAGCTCTGGCGCGAGGGGATAGCGAGCCAGCATCTTCTTTTGAGGCACAAACTTCGTACCCGGGTTTTCCCAGGGTTCCTGACGTATATCCACTAGGTGATCAGAGTGAGGTAAAACCTGTTTAACCACCTTCTGATGCTTGAACCTATCTGGTTTCTTAGGAGGCACGGATGGCTCAGGATCATCTGTAATCTGCAGAATTAACTTAATAGCCTCCACAAGGTCAGGAACATCCACATGTGAACTACCCTCCCCATCAGCCGTATCTGAGTCAGAACCTGTGGGGTCAGTGTAAGTGCCGTCCTCATCAGACGAGGTGTCAGTGACAGCAGTGGATTGTGAGGAGACGAGCGCTCGCTTAGAGGACGTCTTGGACTTAGGCGAGCGTTAGTCAGACTTTTTAGTAGTCAAGGACTGGTTCAACTTCTTTAATTGAGCAGATAAATCGTCCGCCCACGGCAGGTTAGCTGCAGGGACCACATACGGTTGTACCGGCATTGGGGGTCCCATAGGGGGTGTTAGTTTATGAACTAGCGTATGCAGAAGCGTGGAAAAAGCGGCCCACGGTGGATCAGTATGTGTCCCCGTTGCCACAGTCCCACTGGGGGGCAAGGAGCCCCCAGAACCAAAGCCCACGGCTGCTATAATCTCCTCATATGTGCCTGTGGCTTCAGCAACACCAGCAGTGTGTTCCGCCCCAGAACCGCAGTATGAGGTAACACAGTACAATTAACAGCAGCACAATATCCCAAACCCAAACCCCTGCGTAGTGTAGTCAGCACTAGCAGAGATAAAGGAGTGATATGGTGACCAAATCACAGAGAAAAATATGTAATACAGTATATCTTTGTGAAAATCCTATATTAGATAACACCTGACGCACCAAGTCCCCTCAGGTTATAGAATATAGGGATAGCAAGTTGAGTGAAAGACACGAGGTGGACAACACTCAGCTATCAAATGCACACACAGTAGGTCACAGTTTGTACAATGCAGAGGTTATTTTACTGACAATAACACTGCACTGGACTAGCTTACACAGCTATATAACAGTAGATATAACAGTACACAGTAAGAACTGGATGTATATCACAGGGTAATTGTACTATAAAACCCTGACTAAATGCACTCTTTCTTAACTATCACTGACTAAAAAGGCAGGTAGAATACTTAAGCGTCATGTAAAGGCACAGCGGTCAGTGGCGCACGCAGGGGGGGTTTCCGAGTACCTGGAAACCCCCCCTGCCAGGATGATCCATCACAGTGCACCGACGCGACAATGATTATTTACTTATTTATGAGAGTAGCCGCGAGCATGGGCTGTGAACTGTGCTGCTGCTGCGGCAGCAGCTCCTCACAGCCCTTTACATTTCCGAGCAGTGCAGGGGACCAGGCAGGAAGCTCCCATGAGCCTTTTCTTGTGACTCACTGCACTGCACTATTCCTTGGCAGGCACTCCGTCCTCCTCGGCTCCAGTCTACAGCTGCGTGTGCCTCCCATTAATACAGGTCGTCAGGTCAGATGTGTGTGAGCTGCAGTCCCTGGGGAAAGAGAGAAAGGGGGGAGTGTTCGTGTTATGTATTATGCAGTCTAAGTGTTTTTTGTGTGGGGGTAGGAGATAGTTTGCAATCCCAGTGTGTGTGTGTGTGTACAGTCTGCAGTCCCAGTGTAAGTGTGGGGGAGTTAGTGTTGTCTACAGTCCCAGTGTGTATGTGTGTGTGTGTTTGTATGTGTGTTGGGCAGTCTACAGTCCCAGCGTGCATGTGTTTGTAACCTGCAGTCATAGTGTGGTGGGGTAGTCTGCAGTCCCAGTGTGTGTGCTTAATTTGTAGTCCCAGTGTGTGTGTGTATATATATATATATATATATATATATATATATATATATATATATATGTGTGTGTATGTGTATATATATATATATATATATATATATATTCATATATATATATTCATAAATGACAGAGGTGGCACTCCTGGACTCGTTCCTTAGTGAATAAAATGTGCTTTGAAATCAACATTTTGGGGCACTTCCCATCATCATCAGGTTTTTGTGTGTCCTGATGGGGGAAAGTGCCCCGAAACGTTGAATTAATAGCACATTGTCTTCACTAAGCAACGAGTCCAGGAGTGCCACCTCTGTCATTTATGCCTATGGATGGAGTCTGCCAGCCCCTAGGAGTGCACACTGGCAAGTTAAGGTTGGTGTTAACAAGGGAGTGCCGGATAATACACACACGGAAACCCCCCCTCCCAAATCCTGCGTTTGCCCCTGGCGGTGACAACCAGGCGGCTTTACATTGCCCAAGCAGTCCCAGAAACAGTGAACTGAGGAATAATGGCGCCGCAGACACTGACTGGGAGTGAGGAAAAGACAGATATGCAGCTCCAGAGCGGGAACATTTGTGGGAAATGGTGCCCTGGGGCTGGGGGAGGGGCTTCAGGTCTAAGCCTTATCCCCCTTGCTGGCAAAACCACCGGGTACTGTGGGCGATATTAAAATCGGTTTTGAGAGAAAACCTGACCTGCGCTCGTGCCCTGGTGAGCTAGTGGAATCGCCTGTATCCACAGTGTCCACCGCCAGCGCGTGCGGCCCGCCTCCCACTGACCGCGCCGGATCGCGATAAAGATCGGGTCCCGCGAGCGGGACCCACTTACCACCTCCCGAAGCACGGCCACGCGATCCTGGAGAGCCCCAGCCGTGTGTGCCTAATGTGAGGTAAACCGGAGCCTCCGCTGTAGGTACCCGGCAACCAGGGCTCGGGAGTGTACAGCGCCGCTGGGGAGAGCTGGAGCCGCAGCAGAGAATGTCACAAGACATTTACCACTGCTGCTGCCCTGAAGTCTTCACTTTTTCTTCAGAAAAAAAGCCTTTCTTAGGGCCGCATGGAGCAGCCCCTCTGTTAAGTGCCTGCTCACTGCAGCACCAACTAACAAAACTGAGCTCCTGTGCTGGGAGGCGGGGTGATATAGGAGGCGGCGCTGTGTATTCTGGGAACAGTCAAAGCTTTGAGTCTGTTGGTGCCTCGGATCAAGATTCTACTCTACACCCCATTGTCCAGACTTGTGGAGCCCAGTGTACCCCGCACCAGAAAAGGGCTTTTTCGAAGCCGGTGCAGCTGAGGCGAGAAAAGGAGACTTACCCGCGGTAACCGTGGCAATCCACGCATCCAGCGCCTCACCAAATAGAGCCTGACCCTTGTACAGAAGGCCCTCCACACACTTCTTGGATTCCATGTCCGCAGACCAGTTACGCAGCCAGAGACCCCTTCGAGCCGAGACTGACATGGAGGAGATCCCCGCAGCCATGGAACCCAGGTCCTTCATGGAATCCACCAGGAACCCTGCAGAATCCCGAATATTACGTAAAAACAAATCAACGTCACCTTTGTCCAGCGTAGACGAATCCTCCTGCAGAGTGATGGACCACCTGGCAATAGCTTTAGCAATCCAAGCACAGGCTATAATAGGCCGCAATATAGCCCCCAAAGCCGTGTAAATGGATTTCAGCGTAGCATCCACCTTGCGATCTGCCGGGTCCTTTAACGCGGTAGATCCCGGGGCTGGTAAAACTACCTGTTTGGACAGCCTGGATACAGAGGCGTCGACTATCGGCTAGTAGCAGCCACGCGAACCAGAAGAGTGTCTGCGACCGTGTGTCTAGAGCCGGAGTGTCTCTGCCGCAAGTACCTGGGAACTGAGCTGCAGGAGTATGCGACGCAGCTTGGGAGGTGATGGAGCAGCAGCACTGAATGTCACTTTGTCACTTTGACATGTAACAGTGCCACGGCTTGAAGTCTTTTTAGAAAGCTTTTTTCAGGGCTGCCCTGCACAGCCCTCCTGTTGACTAACCTGCTCTGCAGGCACCAACTCGAAACGGTTGTGTCTATGTTCTCTTCTAGCTAAGGACCTGGACGTGACAAAACGAAAGGGTGGGAGAGAACTTCCGCCCTTACAGCTCCTAAATGTCTGCTTCGTTCTCCATTCATTTGGCGGTTTGTTTGTTTTCAATGCAGTATTGGACGCTCGCCACGCATCGGGCTTGGTGTCTCGCTCCGCTCGCCACACTTTACTATTCCAAATAGATCCCACACTTTACTATTCCAAATAGATTGTGACATGGACCCCAGGGGATTATGGGAAAGGTCCTTAGCACAAAGAGAAACTAGACGCTACCAACTCGAAACTGAGCTCACAGTGCCTGGAGGCGGGGTTATAGAGAAGGCCCCAATACATCCTGGGACAGCTAAAGCTTTAACCTGTTCGTGCCTGGATCAAGATCCATTTCTACACCCCGATGTATTCCCTGTGCAATACATGTACCCCGCTACAGAAATCACATTTTCTAACTTTTAAACGGAAAAAAATTAGATAATTATGTTTATCAAATATCCCCCGTATTTCCAAAGCTAGCCACTAGATGGCACAAGACATGAATGACAACATTGCAATGCGACAGGCTGGGACGAGGAGCACAAGCACAACACGTGCTGCCACTCTCAATATGGCGGCAGGTCATTAGCGTGCAGGTTAGAGGGGAAAGTCGGTGTATCCTGCAGTCATGCTGGCCAGCCTGGCGAGGTGCGTGCAGAACGCCGGGATTACACGCAGCCTCCGCCATGACCTCTGTGATGCTTTATATAGACTGCCCGGAGTCCTCTGCAGGCGGACTGCTGCTGACACCCGGCGGCTCTCCGCCCTGGAAGAAGTGACGAGGAGTGCTGCGTGGCCGGGTTATCTAAAGCGCTTGAAGGAATTGGAGGCTGCAGAGGAAGTGTCAGAGGACCTGCAGGTGACAGCGAGCTCACAGGTGGGAGACACCTCGGGGAGCAGGAGGAGTAATACGTGGGAAATGAAGCGTGTGTTCTCTGTCATCCAGGAGCTGAGAGAGAAGGAGAGCGAGCTGGAACAGCTGCATCAGCTCCTGGGAGGTGAGAACATGTATATAGAGCACAGTAATTGAATTCTTTTTTTTTTTTTTTTTTTTTTTTTTTGAAGCCCGAGGTGCGGTGCTTCATCACCCAGTGTCTGTGACCAAACGTGCTGGGGGCGAAGGTTCTTGGACCCTCTCCCAGAGGAGAAGGGCCCCGTTACTCCTCTAACCCTCAGAGCCAAAAGGCCCTGAGGGAAAAAAGGGACTGTGGGTCCCCCTTTGCCAAAGCGCAGGGGAACCCTCGGGTGTCCCCAGGGTTAGCCGAAGCGTCCCCCTGGGGACCGATTTCTGCGTCTGGTCCTCCCCCCGTGGAGAGGACCTCAGCAACTTTAGAGGAGAGGGCGGCCCATAAGGGTCTCACCTTAACCCCAACGAAAAACGTGAAACGTGACACACTACACACTACGAAAACCAAATATAAGTGCTAAAGTTTGTGCAAGTGCGGGTGCAAGTGCAAAAACTCATATGTGGGCATAAATAAATAAATAAGCCCCAGCCAGAAGGCCGGGGTGGGGGGTAAAAAATTATCCCTGCCCTAGCCGGAAGGCCAGGGCAAAGGATGAGGTGCACCAGAAGTTGGGAAGAAGTGACAGTGCTAGTGCTCTCAAAGTGCAAAGGTTAGGACCAGTGCAAGTTAAGGCACCCTTAGGGTTTTCACCCTAAGGGCACATGTCACCTCGGGCTTCTAAGCAGCTCCCGGCCTCTCAGCCAGACCAAGTTTCGTACTGCTCTATGCCAGGGTAAACCCCCAGTACGAGAATGGGTGACACACCAGGCCGTTCCCGATCCATCGTAAGGCCTATTACACCTTACGAAGTAGGGATACTAAGCCCGGCGGTCCTCCCATCCCGACCGGGAGCCTTGCCAGCCCCCGTCAAGGGTGGGTACTAGACCAGGCCATTTACCCTAACAGTCGCAGGAAAATAGCCGTAACGCTGTAGGGAACTGAGCCTGGTTTTTCTCCATCCTCGACCGGAGCCTTCCTTACCCCGGCACGGTACTCCACAGGGTGTTTCTCCATTCCACATCTAGGAACCTCTCACGTTCCTAGTGTAAGAACGGGTACTCCACCCCATGTTTCTCTACCGCAGGTACTCCACCAGACCGCTCCCTATACCCATGGGGGTATGCTTAAATCCCCATGGGTTAGGGGTAGGCGGTCCAGTGTTTCTCCACTGATAAGAACAGATACTACACTTGATCTTAGCCAAAAGGGAATACTGTACTTGCTGCCACCTCCAGGAAGGAGCAGTCAGGTTGTGTTAGCTGGTTAGCACAACGGGGGTTGTAATGTGGTTCCAGAATAGTGGGTGGAGGTTTGATCATATCATCATGGCCACACCCCTGCTATACATTTCCCACATTGAAAAGAGGGGGCTACGATGATGCAGTTCAGTGCAAATCACATAATCGCATTAGCCACTGTTGTTTCCCCTGTGAGTGGGTGCTGCTGCGGGCAGGGAGTGCAGGCAGAAGTAAGCAGGATGTTGGATACTTGTCCACTTTTCTGGGTGGCCAGGAGTGCTGCAGTCATGTTAAGCAGCCCTCTAGTCGTGCCCAGTGCCGAGCACATTTGTTAACTCTGAGCAACGCTTGTGCCTTTTTCCCCCAATAATGCATCTTATTAGCATCACGTTGCAAATAAGACGCACAATGGGACTTCGCTGCTTAAAATTATATGCGGCATGACTATGGGGTCTATGTACTGAGCCTTGGGAGAGAGATAAAGTGGAAGGAGATAAAGTACCAGCCAATCCGCTCCTAATTGCCATGTTAAAGGCTGTGTTTGAAAAATGACAGTTAGGAGCTCATTGGCTGCTACTTTATCTATGTCCAGTTTATCTCTCTTGGAGACTTAGTACATAGGGGGTCATTCCGAGTTGATTGCTCACTAGCAGTTTTTAGTAGCCGTGCAAATGCTAAGCCGCTGCCCTCTGGGAGTGTATCTTAGCAGTAGTACGAACGAATGCATCGCAGAACGGCTCCAAAAAAAATATTGTGCAGTTTCTGAGTGCCTTCAGACCTACTCGGCGCTTGCGATCACTTCAGACCATTCAGTTCCGGATTTGAAGTCACAAATACGCCCTGCGTTTTTCCTGGCACGCCTGCGTTTTTTCGAGCACTCCCTGAAATCGGTCAGTTGACACCCAGAAACGCCCACTTCATGTCAATCATTCAGCGGCAACCAGTGCAACTGAAATGCATCGCTAGACCTTGTGTGAAAATACATTGGCTGTTGTGTAAGTACGTTGCGCATGCACATAAGTGCCGTTTTTTAACTTAATCGCAGCGCGGCGAACATTTTCAGCTAGCGATCAACTCGGAATGACCACCATAGGCCCCTATTATTCTGTGTGCGAATGCAGTTGTATCTGCATACGAAATGCTACGTTACAGTGTTTTCCACTGACACTGTAACGTAGCAGTTTGTATAGAGATGCAGCTGCATTCGCACAGAATATACTCATACTGCATATAGTTTTCATTTATGGAGGAGAGACTCTTGTGGTGGCAGTCGCATGGTAGCTGTTGACTCTCATGCGCCCTGTGTGCTGCGACTCATTACGTACGGAGACTAGATGAGGAAGGACGCTGCTGTACCTTATAGTAGATGATAATGTTGGCTCAAAAAAGTGGACATGGTATAAAAGTCGACATTTGACATGTCAACCTTTTGTATGTGGCACTGACATAATGTGGATATATTCAACATTATCCATGTTTAGCATGGCATTCATAGTATCTAAGCTGGTATACAGTCTATAGGTTAACAGGTAGACCTTACAAAAGGTTGACACGTTCAAAAGTATGGATGGCCATCGATGGTTACCATTCAGTGATCGCAAAAACGCGCTATAGCGCGTATTTTACCCTGAAACTGTCACCTGGGACCCACTTTTAGAAAATGAGCGGGTCCCATAGGACGCGCTCATTCTAGATCTGTGTGTCAGCGCCCTAGCCAATCAGCGGCACACAGGAGGTGACTGGCTTCTTCCCCAGCCAGTCACCTCCTGTAGTCTCCAGAGCCTGCGGTGTCTCCCTCTCATTGGCCGCCAGTCCGGCACGCTGCGGCTTTGAATCCTCCTCCCGCTCGCGCTGATCCTAGGCACCCCTGCCAGCACGTATGCTGGCATGTATCTGTGCTGCAGCACTGGCAGAGACTGGCCCCGCTCACCCAGCAGTGTCACCAGCGCCCTCCTCCTATGCAACGGTGAGTGCCGCTCGAGTCTGTCACTGCTCCATGCTGTGCTGTGTCCATGCTGAGAGACAGCATGATACTCTGTGCCCTTGCACTGTCCCGGCCGGCATGCATCACCTATAGACTGTGCCCCTGCATGGTAAGATGGGAGCGCTGCAGGGGGAAGGGGCACTAGTGATTGTGTGTGCTGCGGGGGAGCGCCGGTGACAATGTGCTGCGGGGGGGGAGCGCAGCAGACTATATGTGCTCTCCGGCAGGGGATGTCAGGGCTGAGAGCTGGTGCCTATGTATGTGCTGCGGGGCAGGGGGGAGTGAGCGCCGGTGACTTTTTGTGTGTTGTGCGGGGGGAGAGGTGAGAGCTGGTTGCTTTATATGTGCTGGATGGGAGGTTTAGAGCAGGCTCCTACATATGTCACACTGGGCTCAGTGGCCTTCGCTGCAGCACCAGCGCAGGAAGAGGACCAGAGCTGCTGCACTACATGTCAGTCATCACTCCTCCCCTCGGCACCCCCACTGACACCCGTGATGACTGTGGACACCCCCTTCCCTCGCTGATACCCGCGATCACCCCCTCCACTGACACATGCGATGACTATGGACACCCCCTTCCCGCGCAATCACTGTGGACACCACCCTCCCCCGCTGACACCCGCAATCACTGTAGACACCCCCTCCACTGACACCCACGATCACTGTGTCTGGGGATGACAACGGGGGGATCCGAGATGGTGGCTACAATGTGTCTAAATGGTCACCTGGTGCAATGTGTATAACGCGCTGTACCTGGCGCAATGTGTATAACGCGCTCTGCCTGGCGCAATGTGTATAACGCGCTCTGCCTGGCGCAATGTGTATAACGCGCTCTGCCTGGCGCAATGTGTATAACGCGCTCTGCCTGGCGCAATGTGTATAACGCGCTCTGCCTGGCGCAATGTGTATAACGCGCTCTGCCTGGCGCAATGTGTATAACGCGCTCTGCCTGGCGCAATGTGTATAACGCGCTCTGCCTGGCGCAATGTGTATAACGCGCTCTGCCTGGCGCAATGTGTATAACGCGCTCTGCCTGGCGCAATGTGTATAACGTGCTCTGCCTGGCGCAATGTGTATAACGTGCTCTGCCTGGCGCAATGTGTATAACGTGCTGTACCTGGAGCAAAGTGTAGAATATGCACTATCTGGCGCAATATGTATAAAGTGCTCTACCTGGCGCAGTGTGTATAGGAGGTTCTACCTGGTGCAATGTGTATAAGCGGCACTACTGTGTAGTGTAATGTGAATTGGCACTATTATGTGGTCACGCCCCGTCCCCATGAAGCCACGCCCCTAAAATTTTGTGGCGCGCACTGCCTATCCTTTACTGTCTGGGAGGTGGAACACCAATTCACTTTCTGCCTAAGGGTACCAAAATGTCTTGTTACACGTCTGGTGCATGGTGTCCTGCATGCTACACAGCCCAGCAGCATTGTCGCCCCTTCCCCCCCCCACCTTGCAACACTTTTGTAGTGTCCAAACAAGATTAAGATTAATACGAACCTTCATTCCGATAGTACCCAGAAAAAGACTGGTAGGACCCCAATTTTTAAAAGTGAGGGGTCCCTGGGACCCACTTTTGTTTTGGCTCAGCGCGATCACTGCCATTGATGAGTGTTTCAGCCGGAACCATCAATGGTTGGAAACTATGCTACCATTTGCCATCGATGGTTCTCGCTATTGAATAGCTGCACATGCGCAGAAGAATCTTCACTATAGAAATAGCAAGCAAAAATTTCCTCTGAGCATGCGCGGCTTTGTTTCTGTAGCAGTCACGGGACGGACCTGTGCTCAGTGGGATTCACCTGCAACAGCAGAGGTTGGTGACTGTTTCTTTACTTGCGCAGTCACTTCTTTAGCTGAGGGAGGAGATGGTAATTGTCTCCTCCCTGAAAGGATTACCACACACGCCCATTTAGGTAGGGCAAGGTGCAAGTAGCTGCCTTCCCTGGCTGGGAAAATAGATACAGTTGGCGGGGAGAGGTGGGGCTGCTTAATGACAGCTGAGCATGTCTGCTCTGCCTCAAACTATGTGCACTCGTCTTAAGTAGACAGTCAGCACGCAGCACCAGTACCGACAGCACTGGTGAGTGTTATGGCTGGTGAGGTCCGCCCAGCCATCCATCCACCCCCGACTCCCGGTACAATAAAAAACCATTACCATCGGACCCACACCCACCATCGATGGCGGAAACCCATCTGGTTCTCCGCCATCAATGGTAAAAGTATTCAACATTGGGCAAAGACCATCGATGATTTGGAATCATTGAGGTTGATGGCGATCCCTATTCAGAAGGTTGACACAATTTAATTTTTTTACATACTTTACTATCCACGTGGACTAGTAACCTGCTCCACGGTAGCAGAGTGAGGCACCTTGCTCGAATCGTCCTCCATTCAAAGGGACACGGTACATTAATGGGGCTTTTTTGCAGTAGAAATGTAACAAAACACCCCCCAAAAAATAAATTGCATCAACCTTTTCTACTGCCAATCTTTACTATTGTCGACCTTTGGCATGTGGGGTCAGCCTATTGACTGTAGACATTTTAGTGTAGATCTAATGATCCACACCCATCTTAGTCTGACGCTGCTTTGTTCATGATGTAGACATACTTAAAGTTGACATTCAGAATTATTTGACAGTACAGTGTTGAACATTCCAGATAAAATGATTGTTCTGCTTTATTTCAGAATGTGACATCTTGATTGGGAAGCACAACAGCAATTTTATGGGTCTGGTACAGGGGTGTCTGAGATCCATCATGTAAACATGCCTATACAAAGGGGAACATAGGATCCAGTAGGTCAGGTGGTATCCAATTGGATGCTCTCTCTTGCGTATCTACAGACACTACCTGTAATTATAACTGTCCCCAACCCAGTGAGATATGTCATATGTCATCCTAGTATGTGGCTCCATTAGCAAGATACTATCTGTGTATGCGTGTACGCACATGTGCGTGGTCCTAAACTGCAATCTCTTCAGAACGCAGTTTAAGACCTGGAGGGGGGCGAGAACAGGGTGTTGGCCCTCCATTTAAGGGGTGTGATCCAGACAACGAAGGCGTGTCTGGACCGTTGCTGGGGCGGGCCGCGGCGGCTGCGTGACGTCACACGCAGCCACTGTGACCCTTAACATGGTGGTAGCCGTCTGCCTTTGCAGCTAGGCTGTGTAGGCAGAGGGCTACTCAAAACTTTTGCATGTCTGTAGGGGAAGGGTCTGGATTTGGCATGCGGGGTGGACTTGCCCTGTGCTGGGCGTCCCCCCGCATGTCAAAGAATTTGATCGTAGATTGCATTTTTTCCACACAAAATCCCCGGTTATAGATTAGCTGAAGCAGATGAGTTGTAGGAATTGGCAGTGCATACTGAGCTTTTTTTTTTTTTTTTACGAGTTGCATTGTTTTAGAGGACTTCTTTTGCCATTTACTTGTTTGTTTTCTGTAAATTGTTGACTGTTTATTGCTGTAAGTAAATTTATTGACGGTTGGCAATCCTACCCATTCTCCTGTCAATATACAGTAAGAATGAATGTTAAAAAGTAACCAGTGTTTATACTCATATCTTTATTTGTGCCATTACTGCTTTACAGATGAAAATGAAGATTTAAAGGCTCTTGCAAAAACAGAAATCACATCCTGTCTGAAGGAGATAAATGAACTGAATTGCCAGGTAATGGATGTACAGGAAAATGTTATCTATTTTGTGGTTTCTATTTCATATATTTTGAGTCTTGAAAATGCTTTTACATCCCTAGCAAAGTAATAGTATTAAAGCCAAGCCCGTATGAATATAATAGTAATTGCCTTGAAAAGTACTATTACATCCAGTTTGGATTGGAGGTTTCAGTGTTGAAAATACCGTAATGGACTTTTACAGGTAGTAGGTAAAAGATGGAAATGCCAACATAAAGTAATTTAATGGGTACTTGCCTATACAGTATATGTGGTCTGCATGTGTTGTATATTTTAGTCAATGTCTGGAATTGTGCAGGAGGAATGCAGCACTATACTTACGTATGACACTCATTCTCCTGATGTCTGGCTGATGGTGGCAAAGCTTGGTAATCGTAATGTAATTTCCCATAAATGCTATCACAGACTTCAGGTCCATTAGGATCTGCAGGTATATTCACTAAAGTGCAGGTTTATAAAGTGGAAATGTTGCCTAAAGTGACCAATCAAATTTTAGCTATTATGTGCTAGATAAATATGTAGAATATGATTGGTTGCTATTAGTGATGAGCGGGTTCGGTTCCCCGAACTTCACCCATTTTACACGGTTCCGAGGCAGACTCGGATCCTCCCGCCTTGCTTGGTTAACCCGAGTGCGTACGAACGTCATCATCGGATTCTCGCGAGATTCGTATTCTGTATAAGGAGCCGCGCGTCGCCGCCATTTTCACTCGTGCATTGGAGATGATAGGGAGAGGACGTGCAGCGTTCTCTCAGTTGTGCTGAGTGTGCTTGCAAATATCTGTGCTGAGTGTGCTTGCAAATATCTGTGCTGAGTGTGCTTGCAAATATCTGTGCTGAGTGTGCTTGCAAATATCTGTGCTGAGTGTGCTTGCAAATATCTGTGCTGAGTGTGCTTGCAAATATCTACGTTCTCTGCCTGACAAACGCTCCATATCTGTGCTGCATTGTAGTATATAGTAGGAGGACAGTGCAGAATTTTGCTGACCAGTGACCACCAGTATTATATCAGTACGGTACAGTAGTCCACTGCTTCTACCTACCTCTGTGTCGTCAAGTATACTATCCATCCATACCTGTGGTGCATTTAAGTTTTGCGCAGTATATATAGTAGGAGGACAGTGCATAATTTTGCTGACCACCAGTATATAATATATAGCAGTACGGTACAGTAGGCCATTGCTATTGATATATTACTGGCATATAATTCCACACATTAAAAAATGGAGAACAAAAATGTGGAGGGTAAAATATGTAAAGATCAAGATCCACTTCCACCTCATGCTGAAGCTGCTGCCACTAGTCATGGCCGAGACGATGAAATGCCATCAACGTCGTCTGCCAAGGCTTATGCCCAATGTCATAGTAGAGAGCATGTAAAATCCAAAAAACAAAAGTTCAGTAAAATGACCCAAAAATCAAAATTAAAATCGTCTGAGGAGAAGCGTAAACTTGCCAATATGCCATTTACGACACGGAGTGGCAAGGAACGGCTGAGGCCCTCTCCTATGTTCCTCATGACTAGTGGGTCAGCTTCACATGAGGATGGAAGCAATCATCCTCTCGCTAGAAAAATGAAAAGACTTAAGCTGGCAAAAGCACAGCAAAGAACTGTGCGTTCTTCTAAATCACAAATCCCCAAGGAGAGTCCAATTGTTTCGGTTGCGATGCCTGACCTTCCCAACACTGGACGGGAAGAGGTGGCGCCTTCCACCATTTGCACGCCCCCTGCAAGTGCTGGAAGGAGCACCCGCAGTCCAGTTCCTGATAGTCAAATTGAAGATGTCACTGTTGAAGTACACCAGGATGAGGATATGGGTGTTGCTGGCGCTGAGGAGGAAATTAACAAGGAGGATTCTGATGGTGAGGTGGTTTGTTTAAGTCAGGCACCCGGGGAGACACCTGTTGTCCGTGGGACGAATATGGCCATTGACATGCCTGGTCAAAATACAAAAAAATTTATTTTAACAGAAATGCGGACAACAGGTGTCAAGCCATGTGTCGCCTTTGTCAAGCTGTAATAAGTAGGGGTAAGGACGTTAACCACCTTGGAACATCCTCCCTTATACGTCACCTGGAGCGCATTCATCAGAAGTCATTGACAAGTTCAAAAACTTTGGGTGACAGCGGAAGCAGTCCACTGTCAACTAAATCCCTTCCTCTTGTAACCAAGCTCCTGCAAACCACACCACCAACTCCCTCAGTATCAATTTCCTCATTAGTCAGGAAAGCCAATAGTCCTGCAGGCCATGTCACTGGCAAGTCTGACGAGTCCTCTCCTGCCTGGGATTCCTCCGATGCATCCTTGAGTGTAACGCCTACTGCTGCTGGCGCTGCTGTTGTTGCTGCTGGGAGTCGATCGTCATCCCAGAGGGGAAGTCGGAAGACCACTTGTACTACTTCCAGTAAGCAATTGACTGTCCAACAGTCCTTTGCGAGGAAGATGAAATATCACAGCAGTCATCCTGCTGCAAAGCGGATAACTCAGGCCTTGGCAGCCTGGGCGGTGTTAAACGTGTTTCCGGTATCCACCGTTAATTCACAGGAAACTAGAGATTTGCTTGAGGTACTGTGTCCCCGGTACCAAATACCATCTCTAGGTTCCATTTCTCTAGGCAGGCGATACCGAGAATGTACACAGACCTCAGAAAAAGAGTCACCAGTGTCCTAAAAAATGCAGTTGTACCCAATGTCCACTTAACCACGGACATGTGGACAAGTGGAGCAGGGCAGACTAAGGACTTTATAACTGTGACAGCCCACTGGGTAGATGTATTGCCTCCTGCAGCAAGAACAGCAGCGGCGGCACCAGTAGCAGCATCTCGCAAACGCCTACTCATTCCTAGGCAGGCTACGCTTTGTATCACCGCTTTCCATAAGAGGCACACAACTGACAACCTCTTACGGAAACTGAGGAACATCATCGCAGAATGGCTTACCCCAATTGGACTCTCCTGGGGATTTGTGACATCGGACAACGCCAGCAATATTGTGCGTGCATTACATGTGGGCAAATTCCAGCACGTCCCATGTTTTGCACATACATTGAATTTGGTGGTGCAGAATTATTTAAAAAACGACAAGGGCGTGCAAGAGATGCGGTCTGTAGCCCGAAAAATTGCGGCCCACTTTCGGCATTCAGCCACCACGTGCCGAAGACTGGAGCACCAGCAAACACTCCTGAACCTGCCCTGCCATCATCTGAAGCAAGAGGTGGAATTCAACCCTCTATATGCTTCAGAGGATGGAGGAGCAGCAAAAGGCCATTCAAGCCTATACAGCTACCTACGATATAGGCAAAGGAGGGGGAATGCACCTGAGTCAAGCGCAGTGGAGAATGATTTCAACGTTGTGCAAGGTTCTGCAACCCTTTGAACTTGCCACACGTGAAGTCCGTTCAGACACTGCCAGCCTGAGTCAGGTCATTCCCCTCATCAGGTTTTTGCAGAAGAAGCTGGAGACATTGAAGGAGGAGCTAAAACAGAGCGATTCCGCTAGGCATGTGGGACTTGTGGATGGAGCCCTTAATTCGCTTAACCAGGATTCACGGGTGGTCAATCTGTTGAAATCAGAGCACTACATTTTGGCCACCGTGCTCGATCCTAGATTTAAAACCTACGTTGGAGCTCTTTCCGGCAGAGGTTCAAAGACCTGCTGGTGAGAAAATTGTCAAGTCAAGCGGAACGTGACCCGTCAACAGCTCCTCCTTCACATTCTCCCGCAACTCTAGCTGCGAGGAAAAGGCTAAGAATTCTGAGCCCACCCTCTGGCGGTGATGCAGGGCAGTCTGGAGCGAGTGCTGACATCTGGTCCGGACTGAAGGACCTGCCAACGATTACTGACATGTCGTCTACTGTCACTGCATATGATTCTGTCACCATTGAAAGAATGGTGGAGGATTATATGAGTGACCGCATCCAAGTAAGCACGTCAGACAGTCCGTACGTATACTGGCAGGAAAAAGAGGCAATTTGGAGGCCCTTGCAGAAACTGGCTTTATTTTACCTAAGTTGCCCCCCCTCCATTGTGTACTCCGAAAGAGTGTTTAGTGCAGCTGCTCACCTTGTCAGCAATCGGCGTACGAGGTTACTTCCAGAAAATGTGGAGAAGATGATGTTCATCAAAATTAATTATAATCAATTCCTCCGTGGAGACATTCACCAGCAATTGCCTCCAGAAAGTATACAGGGACCTGAGATGGTGGATTCCAGTGGGGACGAATTAATACTCTGTGAGTAAGGAGATGTACACAGTGAAAGGGGTTAGGAATCGGACGATGAGGAGGAGGTGGACATCTTGCCTCTGTAGAGCCATTTTGTGCAAGGAGAGATTGATTGCTTCTTTTTTGGTGGGGGCCCAAACCAACCAGTCATTTCAGTCACAGTCGTGTGGCAGACCCAGTCGCTGAAATTACAACGTATAAAAAATGAAAAACAGCGCTAAGAATAAATCTAAAACCAGGTGTTTTCATAAGAATGAATCCCATACGTTTAATGTTACTCAACATATATCTATATCTATATCTATATCTATATCTATATATATATATATATATATATATATATCTATCTCTCTCACAAATGTAAAACCATAATAAATGGAGCCTCTATAGCCAGTCTCTGACCACCGACAATTTGATATGTATAGGCACACCTATTAATATTAGTAATGTCCCTGTGACCGGTCACAATATCAACAGGATCCTTAGTTTTAGATATGCAGATGTGTCCAATCTTGTGGTATAATTACCAGATGTTTAGTGGATTGGCCGGGTATCCCACCTAGCGAAGGTCCAGAGGCTGTCTCCGATCCGACACAGATGTTTGGTGGTTTTCCCTCTATTAATTTTCCACGTCCATAGATTGAAACGTGTCCAAGATGGCAGTGACTGCAAAGGTATCCTAAAGGTGGCTTTGAAGTGTCAGGGTCAAGGCTGGTCCCCTTACGCGTTTCGCTGGCGTTTGGCAGCTTTATCAAAGGTCGCTGAAATGATGTGTTTGTTAAAGTGTGCATGTCCTGTTTATGCAACATAAGGGTGGGTGGGAGGGCCCAAGTGCCATCCTGTCTGACACTGCAGTGCCACCCCTAGATGGGCCAGTTATTTGTGTCGGCCACTTGGGTCGCTTAGCTTAACCATCCAGTGACCTTGGTGCACCTCTTTTTTTTTTCTTTGCATCATGTGCTGTTTGGGGACTATTTTTTGAAGTGCCATCCTGTCTGACACTGCAGTGCCACCCCTAGATGGGCCAGTTGTTTGTGTCGGCCACTTGGGTCGCTTAGCTTAACCATCCAGCGACCTTGGTGCACCTCTTTTTTTTTTTTTTTTTCTTTGCATCATGTGCTGTTTGGGGATTATTTTTTAAATCTTCCATCCTGTCTGACACTGCAGTGCCACTCCTAGATGGGCCAGGTGTTTGTGTCGTCCACTTGGGTCGCTTAGCTTAGTCATCCAGCGATCTCGGTTCAAATTTTAGGACTAAAAATAATATTGGCCCTCATTCCGAGTTGTTCGCTCGCTAGCTGCTTTTAGCAGCATTGCACACGCTAAGCCGCCGCCCTCTGGGAGTGTATCTTAGCATAGCAGAATTGCGAACGAAAGATTAGCAGAATTGCGAATAGAAATTTCATAGCAGTTTCTGAGTAGCTCGAGACTTACTCAGCCATTGCGATCAGTTCAGTCAGTTTCGTTCCTGGTTTGACGTCACAAACACACCCAGCGTTCGCCCAGACACTCCACCGTTTCTACAGACACTCCCCCGTTTCTACAGACACTCCCGCGTTTTTCCCAGAAACGCCAGCGTTTTTTCGCACACGCCCAGAAAACGTCAAGTTTCCGCCCAGAAACACCCACTTCCTGTCAATCACAGTATGATCACCAGAACGATGAAAAAACCTTGTTATGCCGTGAGTAAAATACCTAACTTTTTTGTAAAATAACTAAGCGCATGCGCTCTGCGAACCATGCGCAGTAAGCGACTAATCGCAATATAGCGAAAATCGGCAACGAGCGAACAACTCGGAATGACCCCCATTGTGAGGTGTTCAGAATAGACTGGAAATGAGTGGAAATTATGGTTATTGAGGTTAATAATACTATGGGATCAAAATGACCCCCAAATTCTATGATTTAAGCTGTTTTTTAGGGTTTTTTTGTAAAAAAAAAAAAAAAAAAACCCACCCGAATCCAAAACGCACCCGAATCCGACAAAACATTTTTAGGGAGGTTTTGCCAAAACGCGTCCGAATCCAAAACCAAAATACAAAACCCGAAAAATGTCCGGTGCACATCACTAGTTGCTATGGGCAACATCTCCACTTCTACAAACCAGCATTTTAGTTAATATGTCCCTTGGTAATGGAGAAGGCCATGACTTATGTATAACATCAGTGTCGTGCTCATTACGCCCTTGGATTACAATATATGCTTGCAAGCTTGCATTGCCACATGTAATGAGCAGTTCACGGACTGCAACTTGCGTGCAATATCTTGCTCTACAGATCTCTTTCAACTTCATTTGGAGCTCTATGCTAACGGCAGGGATCTTCCACAATCTCCCATCTTTCAATTTCACTCATGTCTTCTCTTGCAGCCATATTAACCCTCCCCATTATCGTCTAGCCCTAACCTTCCCCTCCCGTAGCCTAACCCTAACCCCCTGGACTGTGCAGAGTGTCGACATTTTACACGTCAACATTATGAACATATCAACATGTTCAATGTCGACATCATAACTGCATCCCCTTCTGCTAAGTTCACACATACTCCATTGGTAAGTCAAGGCTTCTGTCATGTAGCTGTAGATATATATAAACTGTCCATCCGAAAAACTTGTACGGCACCGATGCATGCAGCCTTTATTTTAAAATATGACTATGCTTTCTTAATTTCTTTTTCCCTTCAGTCATGTGTTGGTTTTTTTTCACATATAGATTGCCTGGTTTCTAATTCCCAGAGAGGAAGTGGATGCCTGTAATCCTATTTTAGAAGTGACAGCTGGTGTAGGAGGACAGGAAGCAATGCTTTTTACTTCAGATATATTTGACATGTATCAACGTTATGCTGCTCATAAAAACTGGAGTTTTGACATTCTGGAATACTTCCACAGTGACCTAGGTAACGTATATGTGTTCTAAGTGTGTATGCTTTCTAATTACAGCGAAAGCAGCTTTTTTGTTGGCTGAACAAACATTTGTGAGCATGCAGTGTTTATGTTCACTGGGGGACGGTGACCTTACTGAAGCACATTGCATAGGTATTTTTTTATTTTTAAGCACAATATATTAAACATACAATTTAGTATGTTAAACAATAATACTATTACTTACCATATACCCTGGGGGATTCAGTATATGTCAGCGCTTGGGATCCCAGCGATTAGAAGACAAACACCGGGATCCCTAAGCTTGCAATGCCGACAGGGGTGAGTTGGGTCTGTTTTCCCCTCTCCCCTACCACTTAACTCTAACCCTAACCTTCCCCTATAGTGCCTAACTCTAACCTTCCTGCGGCGGTGCCTAACCCTCCCTCCCCGCACCTTTTCCTAACCTCCCCAGGGCTCAGCTAAACTAAACCAGTTATCCCCACCCCCGTCCCAAACTAATGCAGGTGCTATACTTAAATACGCCGGGATGTCGACAGTCGGGACTCTATCGTCGGTGTGCTGACCATTTCAGGATTTTGGCATCGGCATTGTGATTGGTGTAGGTATTCCAACAGCCGGAATCCCAACAACTGGATCCTGCCCTGGAGTCCTTTGATGTCACAGTTAGCTGTACTCTACTTCTCCTTCTTGAGTGAGGCCTTCTTAAAAAATAAAAATAAAATAAATAAATAAAGAATGTGGTCAGTGTCATTTTTCTTGAAATGTTCATTAGTAAAAGGAAAGAAGAGTGTTTATATCAAACAGGTAAGTGACAGAAGTGTGTACAGTGTTTCTGGACTATTACAGACATTGTGGATCAGTAGAAACCCTAGACACTGTTGTTGTTAAATTAATCATACCCAAAACGGAATTAAATTTTGAAGGCAATTATTCGTTAACACTTTAGGCCGAAAATAACTCACTTGGTTTCCACCATATCAGTGATTGATTGATTTATTTATTTTTAAACTCTTATCAAACAAAAAGAACACATAAAGGAATTAAAGCTTCCCATGCATGCAGTGATTCATTCTTGGCACTACTGGTGAACGTCCGGCTCAATAATTTTTGTTCTCCTATCGTTAACCTACAAAGCAACCACTCTGTTTCCTAGTCCCCACTACATCTCCAAGCTTACATAACACTCGTTTCATTACACCCACTTTTATCGTCTAATGAACATATCTTCTCTTTTTCCCTAATCGCCATTTCATAATCCATCCTTTAAGATTTCTCTTGTGCTGCTCCCAATCTCAGTAATGTCCTCCTAGTCATCACCAGCATTTCCCCTATCCTTCCTGCCTTTAAGTGTGCCCTTTTAAAGCTCCTAATTTCATTCAAGCCTACCACCCCTCCTGCTAATTTACCAGATTCTGCACCTCACTCTTCTGCCATCTCTCCTTGTGCCTGTCCATATTCCGCCCTACAATGTAAGCTCTTATGAGCAGGGTGGTCTCTCCCACTATGTTCTCAATGTGGATATGTAGCTGGTGGGTTCATATTACTTTAATCTGTCAATTACTAAACTAGTCCACCTTTGTTTAATGTACTCTCGTATTTTGCTGTATGCTATCCCTACTGTATGGCGCAATGGAACCCTTGTGGCAACATAGAAGCGAAAGATAATAAATACCTACATGTGCAGTGACCATCCATATTGCAGAGTGTGTGGTTTCTGTCAGGGCTTATGAATGCAACCTGGGTCAGTTTTGATAACTATTACAGAAAAATTAATGTGGGTCAATAAAACAGCTGTAGCATGGAGGAACAGATTCGGTTTGTTATAACAAGTCTGGAATGAGCAAAACATGCGCATGCTTAAAACTAGCTTTGTAATATAGAAATGTCCAGTCTACTCCTCACATCAGGGACCTGTTGCATGCTTTTTGCTAATTAGAGGAGATCACCCCACACGCTCAACGATATCGATAAACGATATCGTTCAGTGACTTTATCCCCCTCACTTTCCGAACATGCAGCTCAACGATATAGTTAAAGTTGAGCTGCATGTTCAGTAGATAATGGCTGAACGAGAACGACCCGCGGGTGCACGCATCGTTCAGGCATACACACTAGATAAAATGAACAATAGATCTTTTAAAAAAGATTATCGTTCATATCGTATAGTGTATCGCCCAGTGTGTATGGGGCTTTAGGGAAAGATTGATCAAATCTTCTAAAGAGGACTATTGTAGGCGTTGCCAATTGCCACCAAATGGTTCCTAGCTATTAATTATGTAGTTCATTCTATAAAATCTGGTTTCTATGGGCAACGCTTACACTTGTCTTATTTAGAAAGTTTTAGAGATCTCCCCCCGAGTATATAAGAATGTTAGCTTTAAAATGTAGTATAAACCTTCTCTCCAAAGTGGATATTTTTTAGGTTTGTTTTTTGTAGCTGTCTCTTGATGAATTTTGCATGTCCTTAGGTGGAGTGCGCCGTGCTTCTGCAATTGTCGGGGGCCATAATGTATATAAACATTTGAAATATGAAGGAGGGGTGCATAGAGTCCAGCGAGTACCAAAGACGGAGAAGCAAGGAAGAATTCATACAAGCACTATGACTGTTGCTGTGTTACCTCAGCCAAATGAGGTAAGCAGTATAGCCAAATGTAAAATAACAAAATGCAATCAAACCAATAGTCTAAAAATATAAGTGTTTTTTTTTTTTTACGCATCTTCTTCTGTCTTTTTTTCCACTGATGCTGTGGGTAAAGGGGCCTAAAGTCCCATTTTGACTTTGCGATTTCCTTTGAACTACCTGAATCCCAGAATGACCGATATTGACTATACACACGGTGCAATTTTGGCTATGTACAATTTTGACTATACTAGAAACTAGATTGTACACTTTAAAAATTGACCTGCCTGCATAGTCTATTTTTTTTTCTATTGATACCAACCCCGCGGGAGCATGCATTGGTATCGCAAGCTGTATACACACAGTGCGATATGTACTATGGCCCTCATTCCGATTTGATTGCTCGCTAGCTGCTTTTAGCAGCAATGCAAACGCTAAGCCGCCGCCCTCTGGGAGTGTATCTTAGCTTAGCAGAAGTGCGAACGAAAGATTAGCAGAACTGCTCGTAAATCTTTTCATGCAGTTTCTGAGTAGCTCCAGACCTACTCCTACTTTGTGATCACTGCAGACAGTTTGGTTCCTGCTTTGACGTCGCAAACACGCCCTGCGTTCGGCCAGCCACTCCCCAGGCACGCCTGCGTTTGTACCTGACACGCCTGCGTTTTTTAGCACACTCCCAGAAAATGCTCAGTTACCTCCCAGAAACGCCCCTTTCCTGTCAATCACTCCCCAATCACTCGTGCGACAGAAAAGCGCCGCTAGACCTTGTGTAAAATAGCATAGTTTTGTGGGAAAGTACTTTGCGCGAGCGTACTGCGGCCCGTACGCATGCGCAGAAAAGCTGATTTTTTTTTTTGCCTTATCGCTGCGCTGCGAACAATGGCAGCTAGCGATCAACTTGGAATGACCACTACGGTGCGAAATGTACTATGTTTTCTACCGATATGGACTTTATAGTCCATATCGGTAGTTCAAATCGCACCGTGTTGAGCATGCGGCTTAAGTCTTTAAGCCTGAACAGTAACTGGGACTTTCTAACAATCCAGTTAGATTGTGAGCTGATAAATTGGCACCTGTGACTTGCAGCTGTAATGTTAATTTGCAGATTTCATGTCATTTAGGTCACAGAACCTTAGAGAGCTCTGTTTCACCCTTGTGTTTAAACCTAGCTATTATTTTGGCTTGTACACTGTGTACCTGTTTGCGCAAGAAGAACAATCCGAGACTGTGGCCCTCATTCCGAGTTGTTCGCTCGTTATTTTTTTCTCGCAACGGAGCGATTAGTCGCTAATGCGCATGCGCAATGTTTGCAGTGCGACTGCGCCAAGTAAATTTGCTATGCAGTTAGGTATTTTACTCACGGCATTACGATGTTTTTTCTTCGTTCTGTTGATCGTAATGTGATAGATAGGAAGTGGGTGTTTCTGGGCGGAAGCTGGCCGTTTTATGGGTGTGTGCGAAAAAACGCTACCGTTTCTGGGAAAAACGCGGGAGTGGCTGGAGAAACGGAGGAGTGTCTGGCCGACCGCTGGGTGTGTTTGTGACGTCCAAACCAGGAACGAAACTGACTGAACTGATCGCAGTTGCCGAGTAAGTCTGGAGCTACTCAGAAACTGCTAAGAAGTGTCTATTCGCAATTTTGCTAATCTTTCGTTCGCAATTTTACTATGCTAAGATTCACTCCCAGTAGGCGGCGGCTTAGCGTGTGCAAAGCTGCTAAAAGCAGCTTGCGAGCGAACAACTCGGAATGAGGGCCTGTATAAACTGTAAAAGGGCCGTTGCACTGACAAGTATGGGACATTTGTACAAGTTTTAGCACAGGCATGTCCAAAGTGCGGCCCTCCAGCTGTTGAGAAACTACACATCCCAGCGTGCCCTGACACAGCTTTAGCATTCTCTGACATCTAAACTGCCTAACTAGGCTTATTTTAGGTCTCCGTTATACTCAACACAATATCACAAAATGTAATTGTCACACCAATGTTTTGTAAATGAAACTTCTAATAATTCCCTTTTATTCCAAATTGTTTTATTGATGAAAACGTATGAGAAATACTGTAACATCAAGATATACAGCTAATTTTTTTTTACAGTGTCCGATATATGGGACTTTTTTTTACTAATTTTCATGGACTGGCCTAACAGAGGACCCATGTTTTTAACTGAGATTATCAAGCTTGAGGTTTGGAGATTTCCATTGTTTTGCTTTCACATTATAATTGGGAAAGGCTTCCTCAATTTTCTTTTATGAGTGTAAATAGTGGTTACATGTACAACACACAGTATACTGTATATAATGTAAAGTGGAGTTCTGGTGAAAATACTTGTGAGAAGAACCATTTCAGAGGGGCTTCTGCAACTTTCCTCAGCCTCATTTCTCCTACATCCTAGAGGATGCTGGGGACACTTCATAGACCATGGGGGTATAGACTGGATCCGCAGGAGACATGGGCACACTCTAAGACTTTGAATGGGTGTGAACTGGCTCCTCCCTCTATGCCCCTCCTCCAGACCTCAGTTAGATTCTGTGCCCAGAGAGACTGGACACTAACAGGGGAGCTCTCCTGAGTTTCTCTGAAAAAGACTTAGTTAGGTTTTTTATTTTCAGGGAGACCTGCTGGCAACAGGCTCCCTGCTTCGTGGGACTGAGGGGAGAGAAGCAGACCTACTTCTAATGAGTTAAAGGCTCTGCTTCTTAGGCTACTGGACACCATTAGCTCCAGAGGGTCTGATCGCTAGCCATGCTAGATGCTCTGTCCCGGAGCTGCGCCGTCAACCCCCCTTGCAGAGCCAGAAGAAAGAAGCCTGTGAGTATTCCGAAGAGAAGAAGACTTCAGAGACGGCAGACGCTCACTGAGGTACCGCGCGGCGGGTGCGCTGCGCGCCATGCTCACACACACACACACACACACACACACACACACACACACACACACACACACACACACACACACACACCACTGTTGGGTGCAGGGAAACCTCAGATCAGACACTGGCAAAGACAGATGGTGTCTGGGCACAGATTATACCCCCGCCAGTATAAATCTATTTTTAAAAAGAAGCGGGACTGAAGCGCGCCATTGAGGGAGCGTGGCTTTGCCATCTTAACTCCAACCAGCGCCATTTTTCTCTCGACAGAGCTGCAGAGACGCTGAGCCTTCCTCCTCCACTGTAACAAGTAACGGGAAAAACAGGGGGGGGGGCACAGTTATTTGGTGCTTATTATTGTGAGATAAGAGAAGCGCTAACATATCTGGGGCTGTGTACTGCACACTTCAGATCAAAGTTAGTCGCTGGGGTGTGAGCTGGCAAACTCCCTTTGTGTCTCCCTGACAGGCTTAGTGTGGGTCTGTTCCATATAGCCCAGTGTGTTTGGTGGTGTCGGTGCACGTGTGTTCGGCATGTCTGAGGCCGAATGCTCTTCCCAGGAGGAAGTAGGTGTGGAGACCGTACAGGCTGTGGGAGTGACCCCGTCGGCACCGCCGACTCCGGATTGGGTGAATATGTTGAGTGTTTTGAATGCTAATGTGGCTTTGTTAAATAAGATGTTTGATAAATCTGAGTCACAGCACCGAGCATGGAGAAGGTCCATGGAGGATGCATTGTCACAAAACCCTTCGGGGTCACAAACGTTCATTTGCGCAGTTAGTGGACACAGATACCGACA